>NC_053170.1:58171512-58475678 GCF_016835505.1 Polypterus senegalus
GTAGGGGTCAACTCAATGGCCGTAGCCACTCACCCACCTGTTGCCAGAGAGCCATAGCCTGCTCTGACAGCCCTTTGTTTGGGTTAAACTCCCAGTTTATTATTTTTTCACCTGCCAGCCTGGGGACAACCCATCGCTAACAGGGACCTTGGTCCCGATGGGCAGCTCGGCTTTCCTGCCAAGGAGAGCATACTGAGCCACTCGAGTGTGTTCCCCAGAAGCCAGCCCACGCCTGTGGGTCCCTCTACCTTCTCCACGAGATGGGTGGTCAACCCCGGTTATGCTCATGGAGCAGAGCCTGCACCGCGCCCTTCCTGACCCTCCGCGCACTCCCTGCCCTGAAACTCGCCCCGTACTCACCCACCTGGTTCCATGAAAGTTCGTGTCCCGGTTCATCGGGACACCATCCTGCCGACTACGCCACTGTAAAAGAGGAGACCAGAGACGAAAGGTTTGGGGCAGCCACCCGCTTAATTCGGTTTCCGCTGCAAAAGTCTTTGAGGCATATTAACAGTTGTTACACAACAGAGTCCAAAACAGAACTGCCTGCCTAAGCAAAGGCAGTGAGCTTTATAGCACAGAGGGCGGAAATGATGTCGCCCTCTGGGCCGGAACTGGAAGTGACATCATCCTTGGGGCCGGAACCGAAGTGACCTCATTCTTGGGGCCGGAACCGAAGTGATGTGTCCTTCCTGGAAATGGCGGCTCCTGGTGGGATTTCCGGTAAGACCTGCAGAGAACTCAGAAAGAGCGCCAGTGCACCCCGCCCCTGGGCAGATGTATAAACAGTATTTCCTAAGCCCTTCAGCTGCTTCCCATGCACACGTGTGTGTGATATATATATATATATATATATATATATATATATATATATATATATATGACAACAACACTCATCACTCACAACAGTGACAAAACAATTACATTGACAATCAGGTTACGTTATTTTCAAAATGTTTCCTTTTCTTTTCTTTGCTTCTTTAACACTATTCTCCTGCTGAAGCTGGTATTTTGCTAGTATTAAATAAAACTGAATCAAAACAAAAAAAAAACTTGGTATCAAAGTAGGTTTATTTCCATTGCAATAATAAGTCGAATTCTGGTGGGGGATCATAGTAGTTTCTTAGATAGATGACAGAAAAATCAGGAAAACAAACATTTTTGGTAAGAAATACTTCAGTAACTGATGAACTGAGAAGAATAATTATTTGAAATTTTTTATGAAATTTTACAAAATTTTGAAATCATGAGGCCAATTATTCATTTTGAGGAGGAATAATTACTTGCTTAAAACAAAAATGTATCAAAGACCCATATCAATATCAGTGTTACGCAAAAAAAGGGTATAAAGAACAGAGTGAAGCAACCAAAAATGCTTCACAAAAGGTTTCACTGGCCAGGGGCCTCATGTATAAACGGTGCGTACGCACAGAAATGTTGTGTAAGAACTTTTCCACGTTCAAATTGCGATGTATAAAACCTACACTTGGCATAAAGCCACGCACTTTTCCACGGTACCTCATGCCTTGTCAGACGCAGTTCTCCGCTCGGTTTTGCAGACTGGCGGCACCCAGCGTCAAAGCAGTGCTACTGTTCCTGTGTGGTTACTTATTATTTTCCTGACGCGGCTTTATAAATACACTGAAACTAACCGCATATTGTTTATTATTGTAACGCATCTGATTGTAATTAACTTGTAACAATATAATGGTCCAGGGAACAGCCATAGTATTCCAAATACCATAACTGCTTTAGCGTTGTTACTCTCACTGCACCTTCTTCTTTCAGCTGCTCCCGTTAGGAGTTGCCACAGCGGATCATCTTTTTCCATATTACTCTCACTGCAGCACTCGGAGTATTTATATCACTGTATCTGAGTGTGATTCACAGCAGCAGCTAATCGGAAAGAGAATTATCGGTATACAGCATGAGGCACACGCTACCTCAGCCACGGCAAAACGTTTTAAAGCCTTTCCTGTACGGACCTCGTGGTTCAGAAACAGTTTCATCCCAAGAACTATAAATGCACTCAATCACTGCTCCTTGTAGAACTGTTTGTATTTATAAGTACAATTACCTCACTGTAAACTTGTACTACAGTTATAATATTGCACAACCTGAGCCACTTTATAAAGTGCGTATTTACATATGATGACAATATCATTTTTAAGATGAAATGCAGCAAAATATGTTTATTATATTATACAGGTAAAACTTTAACTTCATTTAAATAATCTATATTCTTCACTGGGACTGGCGTGAAGGATAGAATAATTAAACATGTACTACGTAAGATATTTTAATGTTCCTTAAACTTTTTAAAGAATCGGCTCTAAGTTTACAGATGGCTTAACATCTATTACAGAGCTGATTGTGTGGCAATCGGTTACTTGGAGAAAGAAAAGCAAGAACTGCATGGGCGGCCACGTCAATACATATTGAATATAAAACAGAAAGAGAAAATAACGACACAGCTAAAATGCAGCGGTAAATTTCGACAAAAGTTAAATGCTTGTGTCATGAGCACGAGGCGGCTACCGTGTCTGCAACGGACGTGGCCATCCGCCGTGCATAAGCTACCTCACTGACATTGGCTGGCAAGGAGCCACCGATTCTTTTTCTGCCCAGTGCCACCATAAACCTAGAGCCGCCCCTGATACTGCTGCAATAAATAATTTCATCGATGGTCGGTACAATCGCTGCGCTGTAAAACCCATGTTTAATAACGTGCTTTAACTCTTAATGATATCATGATACATCTCAGTATTTTAGTTATTCAGAGAGCTGTAATATCACGAATGTAATGGATTATGTGTACAGTCGGAGGAAGAGAGCCGGTTTAAGAAGCAAGTAGTGATTCACACACATAGATCACATAGAAGATCAAATACAAAACAAAGCATTTAACGTGCTACTTTAATTACGATGTGATTTGAGAAACTGGTTAAGTAAATGATTTTAAGATGACGTTTATGATGTTCTACTTTAATGACAAAATAAACTACGTGATTAAAGTGGAAATTTCGAGATTGAAGTTGACATTTCGTGCTTTTTTTCCCCACTGTGCCTTTTTTTCTCTGTACCCTAAAAAGCTTTCATATGACACTCAGACGGTAGGCTACTTACTTTTCACGGCGACTGATATCTGAGCTTTCAAGTTTCTCCAACACGCTATGTCACTCGATCAACTTCCTTTTGTTGATTATACCACGGTTTAATTAAAAAAATAGTATACTTTTCCTTTGCCTCCACTTGGCATTTGCTGAAATTCTTATATTTTCCCCAGTACTTTTCCCATTGTCTTTTCACAGAAGGCTGAGCTTAAGGGTGATTTATATTGATTTGCATATTCAAAGAAGCGTAATTCTGGGAGGAGTTGGGACAGGACAGAAGGCGCGTGCATGTGCTTTAGTTTTCACGCTGACCGGGATTTATGTAGCAGAAGAACGTGGAAGTTGGAGTATGCACAGATTCCTGCATCTGGATTTTTCTGTGCGTAGCACATTTCGGCTTTTGTGCTTACGCCATGTTATAGTGCGAGTTCTACGCACGGCGTTATACATGAGGCCCCAGGTCAAGCCTCATTTGCCTACCTGGAAACGTCCACATCCAATGTGCTTAACTCCAGTTCCAGTGTCCTGCCTTAGGCTTTGCATGCCTAAAAGGAATTTTAGCCTCAAAAAATAATCTAAATAAATAAATAAATAAATATATATATATATATATATATATATATATACTGTATATATACTGTATATATATATATATATATATATAAAACCACACAAGATGAGGGGTAACCATAAAGCTCAGGCTTGTACAGATAAGGTGAAAAGGAAATCGTTATAAATCAAGGATTTTTTTTTATAGATGCAAGATACAGAGAAAAGGCTCAGAAAAGAAAAAAGAGATACAAAGAGCTGCCTAAGTTGCCTAAAGAATAATAAAAAAAGTCCCAATACATTATCCAAGAAAATAATTCAAGAAAAAGAGCAGAGAGATATCGACAAAATAAGTAAATGTACAAAGAAAACACAATGCTCATTCGACTCCACTTAAAATGAATGGTTCCCAACTTTTGAGCCTTCTCAGTTTAGGGGAGGGTCAGGGGGGTTTTAGGAAGGAGGGTTTAGGAGTGGTGACATCAGAGTGTTCTCGCCTCTTGGAGCTCCACCCACTAAGAATATGGAACATAAGTAAATTTAAAAAGAAAGTACACAATAATGAACTTAATAGAAAATACATATAAGCAGTCAGAACTGTGAGATTGAGGGTTTTTATGTGTCATCTATTTTATGTTGTTGGTGATATAAATGAGCATTACATGTTTCTTTTACCTCTGTACAGAAGAGCCAGCATATTCTCCCACCATCAAAAGCATGAAAAAACAAATGCATTAAGAGATATCTATGTCTCTTAAACAAGGCAGATAAAAGTCTAAATTAGGCTCCTGCACTCTAACACATTACAATGAGCAAAAAAGTATAAGTATAACGGAGAAAGAAGGCTCTTGCATTATTATTAAGAAAAGTGTGCAGTATATGTTTGTTAGAAATTGTTCTTTTTCAGACAATTATGCATATTTGTTGTGCTGTTGGGAGCATGGTATTAGGATATGTCTTCCAGGGCAAACTTTTCCTAGCTGTGGGTAAAGAACAAAAAAACAACAACTATTCGATCATTTGTTAAAAAAAAATCTTTGCACTTTTTTTGTGTGTATTAACTTTTCATTTTTGAATCAAATCTTGCTCTTCGAGTTTGGCCTTGTCTCATGGTTTTCTGTTTTTCTGGCTTTGACCCATTTATTCTTTCATGTCCAACTCATGGCTACTCCACATTTAAATGGTCCAAAGCGGACTTAAACTATACATTAGGTGTATGTTATTTGCTATTATTTTACTACATAGAAAGAAATGTACTTTCTTATTGACTGGATATATGAGTTAATGTATTACAGGAAAAAGAAAGAATAATTATCACATTAATCTATGAATTCAGTAAAGACAGTGTTGCTTTGACTAGGTTTTTCCTTAGCAGTTGTGATATATTTGATACTATATAAGTGATACAGTTCTAAGAGAGAAAAATGGAAAATATAAAAAAATACTGAAGTCTATGAATATTTGTTAAATAGCATTAGTGCTTCCTTTCTGTTTTTTTAATGTGATATTGTGTATTTATTTGTATATAGTACAGCAAAAGTATGAATACAAAAACACATACTGTATTTCCTGAAATATAAAAAATACTCAAAAAGTACTCCAACATCTATTTTCATTTCTGTTTCCCTATAATTATTTTTGTTTATTATGTTAATATAGACTATGAGTTTTGAAAAAGATCATGTAAAAATCAGGCTGAATACAATAATCCATAGAAATCCATTCTTTTCCAAACTTTTCTTAATGGAGGATGAAGCTGGATCTTTACCTCACCTCATTTTCATTCTGCTTTTTGCAGATGAGGGTCATGGTAGCAGCAGGCTGAGTAGGTTAGAGCAGACTTCCCTTATTCCAGTCAGTCTCTAGCTTCTTTTGAAGAACTGCCAGGTGGTCCCTTGCCAAAATGAGAGATATAATTATTCCATTGTGCCCTGGGTTCCCTTTCAGTATGTAATGGCTAAAACAGCTCCCATGGGATGTGCCTTGAGGCATTTACAGAAGATGCCAAAACAAGTTTAATTGAATTCTCTCCATCTGAAGGAGTAATGGTTCGAATAGTCAGAGATCCTTTTGCATTATTGAATTCCTCACTTTGTCACTTAGAGTAATTCAACAACCCTACGCTGCAGCTTTATTTCACCTATTTACATCCACAACCATTTTTTATTTTTTAATTTTTTTGATAACTAGCTAAAGGTCATAATCATACATGACAATTGGGACATATGTTGTCTTGTAAATCCAAAATTTTGCATACACCATTTCCACCACCAACTAGTTTAATGTCCCCATTATTGCACCCATTGAACATACTTCTTTGAGCACTCTAACAGTTGCTGCTACCTTCATTTGAAAACAGATCTCAGGGTCTTGTTTTCTGTAACTTTCAGTTTTACCAGATGTTCCTTTTTTACCTGCATACTTTTTTCAACGTCCATAATCTCAGATTTGAAGGTGATTGTCATTCCAAATGTGTCATGCTTGGCTCTCCAGTATGTGCCAGGGGTCACTTTCAGTTGATGCCATGAGGATAATGCTATCAGAAAATAATACAGATGCAACTCCCATGTCCACAAAACTGGATTCTCTCTGAGTCTTAAAATCCTGTTACAAGAATCACAAATAGTGAAAATGTAACTCTCTTTGAATTAAATCACCTCAATACCAAATATATAAACACAGCATCTGGGGCCTCACGTATAAACGGTGCGTATGCACAGAAATGTTGCGTAAGAACGTTTCCACGTTCAAATCGCGATGTATAAAACCTAAACTTGACGTAAAGCCACACATATTTCCACGGTACATTATACCCTCCATTCAGTTTTGCAGACTGGTGGCACCCAGTGTCAAAGCAGTGCTACTATTCCTGTGTGGTTACCCTTTCTTTCTTAGATCCAAATTCCTGACGCGGCTTTATAAATACACTGAAACTAACTGCATATTGTTTATTAGTGTAATGCATCTGATTATAATTAACCTGTAACAATATAATGGTCCAGGGAATAGCCATAATATTCCAAATACCATAACTGCTTTAGCGTTGTTACTCTCACTGTACCTTCTTTTCTTCTTTCAGCTGCTCCCGTTAAGGGTTGCCACAGTGGATCATCTTTTTCCATATTACTCTCACTGCACCAATCGGGGTATTTTTATCACTGTATCTGAGTAGGGAATCACAACAGCAGCTGATCGTAAAGAGAATTATCGGTATACAGCATCAACCACATGCTGCCTCAGCCACGGCAAAACATTTCAAAGCCTTTGCCATACGGACCTCGCGGTTCAGAAACAGTTTCATCCAAAGAACTATAAACACACTCAATCAATTGCTCCTTGTAGAACTGTTTGTACTTATGAGTACAATCACCTCACTGTAAACTTGCACTACAGTTATAATATTGCACAACCTGCGCCACTTTATAAATCGTATTTATATATGATGACAATATCATTTTTAAGATGAAATGCAGCAAAATATGTTGATTATATTATACAGATAAAACTTAACTTAATTTAAATAATCTGTATTGCTAATAATTAAACATGTGAGGACACGGTGCTGCAGCGCTAGCAAGTTCACGTATTGTTCCTGCCTTGCGCTGTATATTTGCTGAGGCTGGCACGACCCTAGATGGATAGACGGATAGAATAATTAAAGACGTACTATGAAGATATTTTAATGTTCCTTGAAAGTTTTGAAGAATTGTTGTTGTTAGCTTACAGATGGCTTAACATCTATTATAGAGCTAACAGTGTGTTGAGTGGGTATTTGGAGAAAGAAAAGTAAGGACAGGAATTGGAGGTTAGTACGTTTGAAAGAGACAGTACTGCTACAATAAATTATTTCATTGAAGGTCTCACATGGCGCAGCAGCATCTTGTATGAGACATGAACAATCACTGTGCCACCGTGTTCCCATGTTTAATAACCAATCATCATGAAAATGATATCACGTATACATCTCAGTATTTTAATTATTCAGAGAGCTGTAATATCATGAATGTAATGGATTCTGTGTCCTGTCAGAGAAAGAACGGAAGCACGTAGTGATTCACACACATAGAGCACATAGAAGATCAAATACAAAACAAAGCATTTAACATGCTACTTTAGTTACGATAGGTTTGAGAAACTAGTAAATTAAATAATTTTAAGATAAAGTTTATAATGTTCTACTTTAATGACAAAATAAACTATGTCATTAAAGTGGAAATTTCGAGATTAAAATTGACATTTCATGCTTTTTTCCCACTGTGTGCCTATTTTTTTTTTTGTCTGTACCCTAATAAGCTTTCATATGACACTCAGACAGTGGGCCACAACTCGCCTTTTCACGGCGACTTTGATATCTGACTTCTTTTTTATTTTGGGCACTGTGCGACTTTGTGAACTTGAGCTTTCAAGTTTCTCCAGCACACTGTGTCACTTGATCAACTTCCTTTTGTTGATTATTCCACTGTTTAAATCAACAAATAGTATGTTTTTCCTTTGCCTCCACTTGGTATTCTCTGAAATTCTTATATTTTCCCCCATGCTTTTCCTATTGTCTTTTCACAAAACGCTGAGCTTAAGGGCGATTTATATTGATTTGCATATTCAAAGAGGCGTAATTCTGGGAGGAACTGGGGTGGGACTGCAGGCGCTTGCACGAGCGTTACTTTTCACGATGACCAGGATGTATGTAGCAGAAGAACGTGGAAGTTGGAGTACGCACAGATTCCTGCATCTGGATTTTTCTGTGTGTAAGCACATTTTGGCTTTCGTGCTTATATCATAGTATAGTGTGAATTCTATGCACGCCGTTATGCATGAGGCCCCTGGTGTGTAAATAAAGGAATCAGATGGCATAGTGCAGCAGACTCAGATCCTTATACTTGTGTGAAATCTTGCCACAAGATTAAATTGGTTATTTAATTATAAACCTTGTCCAAGTCATCAAAACATCAAAAAGCTGGTTTGTTATTTCAAAGCATTCCCAAAAATCTAAATTGCTTCTACTTGATCTAAGATTTGACTAACTGTTTGAGTTTCCATTCAAGAATTCTTTCCTAATGAGCTTCAAGAGTAGCAGGCCCTTTCTTAAAAACTTTTACCACTGTCTACCAGTCTTATGATACTATTCCAACTTCAACACCATTTTGAAAATATCTGTCAATCAAAACTCTCACTTTCTGGAAGTACCATCTCCCAGAATGGTGTATCCATTAGATTTAAGAGTTCAGAACCTCTAAATTATATCTGCAGTCAAAGTTAGCATATGCCCACCCTTGCTGAAAGCAGTTTGCCAGCAGTTCAACCTACTCTTTCAGATTTAACTATTTACGTAAGCCTCATGGTGTTATCAAAGTACTTTTCTTACATTATCATTTCTTGTACTGTAGCTGCCTTCAGTGTTATGGTCTTCAACAAGATCTATTGAGTTTGCACATACAAGAGATATTTTTGCGTAGCTACTTCCAGAAAACTCTCACTACCCAAATGTGACTTCCTATTTTCCCCGCAGACGAAAAATGAATTACTTTATAACCTTCTGGAAGACAGACAATGGTGTCAGTGGTCCAACCATGTCCAGCTTTATAACATGTGAAATGTATGAGTAATATATTTCAGAGTTATTATAGAAGAAATCTCCCAACTATTTGTAAGCTAGAAATAGGGAATGAATGAGTAGGTTTTCTGTTCATGTATTAGCCATTTATCCAAGCATTTATTTACCCACTATTTCATGTCATGACATCATTTGTCACAAGACAGGACCTAGACCTGGGTAGAGACAGATTCCATGAGGGTGGCTGAGGGCCCAATGTCCTCTAGTGGGACCTGTGCTCAAAGCCCATCACCATGCAGCTTGATTGGCATTTTCTTTATCTTTATTTTTGTTCTTTATTCTTTATTTCACCTTATACAATTTCTTGTATTAGGAATTTGTTAGTTTTCGCATATCCCTTGCGGTCAGAGCACAGGGTCAGCCATTGTACAGCTCCACTGAAGCAATTACAGGTTAAGGATCTTGCTCAAGGGCCTAGCAGAGTAGGCATTTTCCAGAGAATACCACAATTGGGAGCTCCGTTATCAGTGCCCGGTTCTCATTCTGGATCAGCTTAGAATTATCTATTAACTTAAAACTCACTTTGATGGGATATAAACTGAAAACTAGAGATTCTTTTAGAAACCTTACTAATAAAAGGAAAAAGTAGAAACTCCACATAGGCTTTGACCAAGCCCAGGATTCAACTTCAGCAACTGTGAGGAAGCAGTGCTAGCCAATGCTTCACTGTCTTGTCAGTATACATTCTGTCATATGTAATTTTTTTTCAAATAATTTTCAGATTTATTTTTAAAATATTTTATTTCGGGTGATCAACTCTTATTGCAATGATTCATTACAATTGCTAAATTTATTCTACATTACATGTCTAGGTGTCTGTGTGGAGTTATGTACCGGTCATACATTTTGATTCTTGATTACTTGTGATTATCTCTGAATAAATAATATTTCTTTGTATATTTTCGTTTTTATTTTAATAGTTTTCCACTTCAATGTGGACTTGATGTGTTGAACCAATATTCTTATACAGCTCCTGCACAATCCAACACATTTACTTCAAGTCTTCCATTATCCATCAACCTCCTCTTTGGCCTCTCACGCTTTTTCTTCTCTGGTACTTCCATTATCGTCACTCTTATGTCAACATATTCGTTGTCTCTTACTCATCGCACATCCATTCAAGTTAAATCTATTTTCCTGTAATTTCTTACATACAGTATCGCATCTACACTTGTATTTCTGATTGTCTCATTTCTTATTCTGTCCTTTGTAACTCATTCACATTTCTGCCATATCTTCATCTCATGTGATGACTTTACTACCCATGTCTGAGCCTTATACATCATTGTTGTTCTTAACACTGTCTTAAAAAGCTTACTATTTATTTTCTCCCTAATTCTTTGATACTGCTAATACCTTCTTCCAATGGTTCCATCCACACTGCACTTTCTGGGTTATCACTGCATTCAGTTCTCCATCTTGGGCTACCACTGATGCTAGGTATTTAAAAGTATCCATTCTTTTCAATAGCTCTCCCTTCAGGCTAACTTCTAAATCCTGATCATTATTAAATCTCATATATTCTGCCATCTTCCTATTATATTAAATTCTCTGTCTTCTAAAGCTGCTCTCCGTTCTTCTAAATTCCTCTCCACTTTCTCCTTTTTGATGCTACACAATATAACATCAGCATGAAAAAGCATGCATCATGGACACTGGTCTTTTATCCCTCGAGTCCATAACCAGATCAAACAGGTAACTGCTTAAAGAAGACCCTCAGTGCAGACATATTCTAACTAGAATTGTGTCTGTTACCCTGACACTGCTTCTAACCCAGTCCTCATGTGTTTCTTGGACAATCTTCACATATTTCTTCTTTCTTCTTCATTCACCTCCAGTCCTATTGACATGGTCTTCTATCAAAAGTCTTTTCCAAGTCACTAAACACCAAATGCAAGCCTTTCTGTTTTTCTGGATATCTCTGTAAGAGTTGGGTTAATGCAAAAATCCCATGTTATTTCTTTGTCTGGCATAAAATAAAACCACTTCTCCCCTGTGGGGGTCTTTTTCCTAAACCCTTCTTTCTGTAACCCATTTCCTGGATTTTCATCTTGTGTGACATCAGGTTTCTCTCTCTATAGTTTCCACAACTCTGAATATACAGTATGCTAACTATTAAGGATTTTTTTCCTTAGGGTTTTCTCCTCAACATAATGGCAGCATTGAAACTGGAAAATACTGTGGATTGCACTGGGTAAAATTATTTGTATAAAATGATTTTTGTTTTATATGCTGCTCAAAACAATCAAGGGAACACTAAAATCACATATCGGACCCTCATGAATGAGATAGTTAAGTGGAAAATGTTTACTGTATAATAGTGGGTAATTTGTTGAGAATGAAACGATTTAACACCAGTCAATGGAAACCAAAAATCACTAACCCATTGAGGGCTGTATTCAAAATCACACCAAATATGAAAGTCAAAAACTGAAATCATAAGCTGATCCAAGTATTGTGAATTTTAGCATGGCAACCCATAATGTGACTCAGTAGTATGTATGGCCCCCACGTGCCTGAATGCACTCCCAAAAACATTTGGGCATACTCCTGATGAGATGGCGGATGTTTTCCTGGGAGATCTCCTCCCAAACCTGGATCAGGGCATCAGTGAGCTCCTGGACAGTCTGTGGTGCTATTTGGTGGTGTCTGATGCACCGATACAAAACATCCTAGAGGTTCTCAATTAACTTCAGGTCTGGGGAACATGTGGGCCAGTCAATGGCATCAATGCTTTTGTTGTCCAGGAACTTCCTACACATTCTGACCACGAGGCCGGGCATAAGCACTTTGAGCTACATTATTTGTATGAAAATGTGCTATATACACTCACCTAAAGGATTATTAGGAACACCATACTAATACGGTGTTTGACCCCCTTTCGCCTTCAGAACTGCCTTAATTCTACGTGGCATTGATTCAACAAGGTGCTGAAAGCATTCTTTAGAAATGTTGGCCCATATTGATAGGATAGCATCTTGCAGTTGATGGAGATTTGTGGGATGCACATCCAGGGCATGAAGCTCCCGTGCCACCACATCCCAAAGATGCTCTATTGGTTTGAGACCTGGTGACTGTGGGGGCCATTTTAGTACAGTGAACTCATTGTCATGTTCAAGAAACCAATTTGAAATGATTTGAGCTTTGTGACATGGTGCATTATCCTGCTGGAAGTAGCCATCAGAGGATGAGTACATGGTGGTCATGAAGGGATGGACATGGTCAGAAACGATGCTCAGGTAGCCCGTGGCATTTAAATGATGCCCAGTTGGCACTAAGGGGCCTAAAGTGTGCCAAGACAACATCCCCCACACCATTACACCACCACCACCAGCCTGCACAGTGGTAACAAGGCATGATGGATCCATGTTCTCATTCTGTTTACGCCAATTTCTGACTCTAACATTTGAATGTCTCAACAGAAATCTAGACTAATCAGACCAAGCAACATTTTTCCAGTCTTCAACTGTCCAATTTTGGTGAGTTTGTGCAAATTGTAGCCTCTTTTTCCTATTTGTAGTGGAGATGAGTGGTACCCGGTGGGGTCTTCTGCTGTTGTAGCCCATCCGCCTCAAGGTTGTGCGTGTTGTGGCTTCACAAATGCTTTGCTGCATACCTCGGTTGTAACGAGTGGTTATTTCAGTCAAAGTTGCTCTTCTATCAGCTTGAATCAGTCGGCCCATTCTCCTCTGACCTCTAGCATCAACAAGGCATTTTCTGCATACTGGATGTCTTTCCCTTTTCACACCATTCTTTGTAAACCCTAGAAATGGTTGTGCGTGAAAATCCTGGTAACTGAGCAGATTGTGAAATACTCAGACCAGCCCGTCTGGCACCAACAACCATGCCACGCTCAAAATTGCTTAAATCACCTTTCTTTCCCATTCTGACATTCAGTTTGGAGTTCAGGAGATTGTCTTGACCAGGACCACACCCCTAAATGCATTGAAGCAACTGCCATGTGATTGGTTGATTAGATAATTGCATTAATGAGCAATTGAACAGGTGTTCCTAATAATCCTTTAGGTGAGTGTAAATAAATGTTGTTGTTGTTGTCTTGGTGTCTTCAGACTGTGTCACATGTGCTCAGTGTGAACATGCTCTCATATGTGAAGAGAACAGGATGCCAATGGCAGAACAGACAAATTGTTGTATTCTCTGGTGAATGCTAGTCAATATGCATGGTGATGGGCTGTGAGCACAGGTACCACTAGAGGACATCAGGCCCTCATGCCACCCTCATGGCATCTATTTCTGACAGTTTGGTCAGAAACATGCACAACAATAGCCAGCTAGAGGTAATTTTGTAGGGTTCTGGCAGTGCCCATCCTGTTCCTCCTGTGATATAGAGGGTCAGCAGCTTAGCATTTTGTGGTTGGTTTTTAAAATAAATAAATAATGGCATAAATAGCCGTCTCAATCTCTGTGGGTGAATATGCATCCTTACACTGCTGCAGGAGGTTGGTGGTGTGATCGAGACTCGGTGCACATGAGGGCGTTTCTGTCTTGATTGCTTCTTTAGCTTCCTGCGGTTTGCAGTTGTGCACCCATGGAGGTCTATAAGGGGGAGTCAGTCAGATGAGAAAAGGGGAGAAAAAAGTGGGAACAAAGAAGGAGGTTGAATAAGAAAAACAACAAAGGCAATTTGGTCAACCAATACACTGGAGTGGAGGCAAGTGGTCAAGGCCCCGTGGAGGAACATGCAATCAATGTTTGAGGGATAGATCAGTTTCATGATGAATAGTTGAGGGGTAACATGGATTGAGTGAAGTCTCCCTAGGGATCCAGAAAGCTCCATTGTTTGGGTGTGAGGAAGATGGGAAAAGGCAGCTTGGGGTGTCACGGTAGACACTCCATCAGGGGTAGTCATGGCTAAAGCCATAGGCAGAAGGTGCTGACGTCTCCGCTGAGTGCGGAGACCTGGGTGTTTCAGGGAAACAACTGAAGGAAGATGTGTTCGGCTTAAGGAGAGAGGGAAATAGAGGATGAAGGTAAAACAGATGAGAGGCAGGACTGTGACTGGCAGAAGATTGATTGCTGTGGCTGAAGAAAAGGAAGAGAGAGGTGCGTCACAGAGGCTTCATGTCAGGGATTTTATAAAGGAATATTGAGTTTGTTTTTTACTTCTGGCTTTTAAACTATTTTTTTGTATTGATTTTATCCTTCGCCATGAACATCTGGATGATTATAGTTATTGGGTTGTTTATTTATTTATTATTGGGAAGAGCACTGCACTATTGGTATTGTTTGTTTGAATTTGTTTTAAATTAATTTTAATAAAAGCACCTACACTTGTACGTTCATACATTGCTGACTGTGTTGTCACTTGCAGAGGGCCATCCTTGGGTACATTATCGATGGTGCAAGTTCTAGAGGCTTCCAATATTGTTTTGGGAGAATGGAGCCAACCTACTCCGTCACACATCCTCACACAAAGGAGCAGATACCAATTCTGGTGCTGGGTTGGTTACTTTCTACAGCTCTGTCCAGCTCTCCTCATGTAATGGTCTGTCTCATGGTATCTCCTCTGTGCTCTTGAGGCTGTGCTGGGAGACACAAGAAACTTTCTTGCAATGGCATGTATGGATGTGCCTTACTGGATAAGCCGGACTACCTGTCCAACCTTAATCAACTGCAGGTATCACCTCATGCTACCAGTAGTGACAAGAATCTCTTCACAATCTCTTCTGCTTCCTATCTGTACAGTCTGACATTCATGAAACTTAATTGACTTAGTGTTAGACTGTAATTTGTAAGTGAACCCTTAATTTGTTGAGCAGTATATTAATTAAAATAAATTTATATATTTTAATATATACTGGGGAGCTCTGCCCCCTGCTCACTTTGCTCCCAAGCCCCCGGGGCACCCGTTCATTAGAGAAGGCAATTATATTTAAAGAGCTGGTATATAGAAGCGTATGCGGGGCACAGGAGGAAGACGGTTCGTCCTTAGTTACTTGAATATTTCACTACAACTGTCTATTTTAAATACCAATGAATCATAAAATGCAGTAAAAAGTAAAAGAGTAAAATGTAATAAAACGTAAATAAAAAATTAAATTAATGCCTCGTCAAAAATAATATTGTGAATAACTTTATCCTCTCACTTTCATTCTATAAACGTTGCATTTTTGCATTTCTGTTTGCGTATTGTTTGGGATATTTTTTTCTTTTTAATTTATTATACAATTCTCTCTGTTCTTGATTTTAATTTTATGCAGCTGTTTTTTGTTTATTTCTTTTTTTCAATGTTCATTATCAGCTCTTGCTGCTGTTTTTCTATCGCAATCTAAAATTCGACATTCTTGTCTAGATAATTTGCTTTTCTGCCATGCCATTATAACTGTCTCCGTTGAAGGGTGAGTTTGCACCGAGAGTTGTCACAGGGTACTACGGAGAGAAGATGTGTGCAGTAGAAGTAATAATTGGGCTAGCGGTGTGGAGGGGAGTAGTCAAGGCTGAATAATGTGGACACGATGGAAAACTTTTTAATATAATAGAGAGACTTGTTTATCATGGCGCCAGAGATTGTGGACTTGTTGAATGTGGCAGGGTGAATTGTATCAGTCTGCAAAGTAATCAGTTAACAAGTCTTTCACAGATGACAACAAAGCTAATACAAAGTACATCCACATATGATTCTTGAGACTTCATTTGCAAGACCTTTGAATTTGCCTTGAAATTTTCCATTTTGGGATATTCCAGTATCACTTTTAAATGTCTCACTTTCCAAATCTATTTCTGAGCATAATTTATTGAGCTGCATGGACAGCATAGCCCTGACTGGTCAGGGCTTTCTTATGTTTGCTTTATGTTGGCATTAGACACTTTAAATTGTTCTTGATGCATTTGCTGGTTCATATTGTTTAGTTTTATAAAATAAAACCCTTAAAATAAAGAAAAAGCTAGCTATATTGACATTAAGCAGATGTGTAATTACTTCATTGTAACATCAGAACCAGATGACGTTTTTTTGTATTACTGACCAAACGTCTATGTCTTACGAATTTGTTCTAGCAGGATGTGTAAATTATGACATGTATGGTCTTGGAATTACACTTAGTCTCTAGAGGCATGTTTCTTGGTCTGGGTTACTTCTTACAAATTACTTCAATTTTAAAACATGTAGTACAATCAGCAAAGAATTCTTGTAGCTTCCTGTTATATACCTTCTGATATCTTGAAATGAGAAAAGAATTATATATGCAATTTTTAAAGTTTTTTTCTTAATCTTTCCATTGATGCTCTTGGGAAAACTTAACCCTGACCTTCCTAACACCTTGCGGTTAGGCACGTGTTGGAATGTGGCTGTTTGCAAAAGTTGCTATGGAACGCAAAACATTTAGATACTTTTTCTCATTAGAGGCAGCTGCTGGAAGTCTGTTTGGCTATGTATTCCAAGCCCCTGCAGCTGGAAATGACAGACTCTGCTGCTTCTCGCAAACAGCTACTCATTTAGTGTGTGGCCTTTTGCACTCTGGATTTCCTTTGGAGTCAGGCTCATATGCTCAAACACAAGCCAGTGAAGAATCTGCCATATTTCACTTTTATAGGCGTATTTTAACATTAGCAAATAAATTACTAAGATCTCATTTGCGTAACTGCAAAACTTCTTTTGCAATTTTTTCATAGTAAAGAGAAGGTCGGACTGACTTTTATCATGGAAATATCACTGATTCTGCTGCTGTGCACACCCACTGAACTTGTCTCCAGCTTCTCTTCATATGCACAGCAGCCTTATTCACAGCTGGCTGGAAAAACTGAAATCTGTTCTGTGTGGGCAGGATTTACATACACTTCTTCAACTGTGGGGGGTCTTGCCCTCACAGAAAATAGCTCAGCTATATGATAAAGCACACAACGCCACAATCCCATGTACTCTGTGTTAGAACAGATAGAGCAGCCTGATTACAGATGTCCAGCTGGTCTCAGTTATGCTCAGTCATTCTGCAATCACACTACTCACTGCAGACCTGGAGTGTGTATTTGTTTTATTCCTTCTTAATGGTAAACTTTTCATTTTAATAGAGTATATGTAGAGTGATTGGTTAACACAGATGTGAGTAATAAATTGTATCATTTCCTCATTTATGTCTGAAAGTGGGGTAAATAATGAGGAAAATCAAATCCAAAACAATTGGTAATGTCAAAATCCTTTTTAATTCAAACAAAAAAGAAAAAATTCTAATTTAAATATAATGTCGATGGTGCTATATTGACAAGCCAGTTGCCCATTATTCGGTCACGTGGCGTGCAAAAAGACTCTTTCCGGCGAGGGCATGTCCATATGAGATGCCAACTTCTGGGAGCGTCTCCCTTTAATACCGGACGGAGCGGTGGGGATGGGGTTTCTTTGGCTCCATCACCCTCAAGGGGCAGTTTTCTAAAGGCTGTAAGGGTAAAACCAGACAAGACTGTTAGCAACACTTCCACCTCTTGTCCTGGGGTGGTACCAAATACCTTAGGTGAGCCCAGAAGGCAATCCTCTGGTGTGCATGCGTGACAGGCTATTATATTTTCTGTTTTGATTAAAGGTGGGTATTGCAGTACTTGTTGGCAGTGTTTTCCCTTTTTGAAAATAGCTGAGAACTCTAAATTAAAAGACTGAGAAAATAGACTTTCGATTGTTATTAGGGTCATGTCTTCCATTTTAGAACATTTACTTCAGTAAAATGACCCGTTTCGTTTTTAGCACTCTGCTCAGATTGACCTTTAAGTTGTATTTATCCTAGATCATCTTTCAAACAAACATTCTTGCATTCACTGTCCATTCATTGATCTTTCCATCATAGAAGGTTACAGCATTATGAGTATAAGGCAGTGCTGCTTGATCACAGCACTTATTTACACACACAGACACACACATGCAAGACTGATTTAGATACATCAATTGAACTATCATGAACATCATAAGAATGTAGCTGAAAACCACATGTCCCGGGAAAAACAAAGATGAACACAAAGACATTCCACAAACGCACAGTGAAAGAGCCAGAATTAGAACCTATAATTCTGAATCCCTATAGACAACTGCCTGAATTCAGTGTGTGGAACAACACTTCACTTTATGTTCTTTTTGTCTTGTTCCTGCTGCTTCGCTTTAATTCTGCTTCTGTCTCTGGGGTGCAGCCATGATCTGGATAATGGATAGCTTATAAAAGGTGATTAGGGAAGTGGCTCTGTGTTGCTGCTCCTCAGGAATTAAAACTCAGAGTGCTTTCCTGTGTGGAGCCTGCATGCCTTCCTTGCATTTTGTATATATTTCTTGGGGACTGAAGTTTTCTTCCTCCATCTAAACCATGCAATTAGGTTACAAACGATATATTGGGCTTGTCTGGTAAGAGTGTGTCCAGTGTGGACTGGTGTTCTGTCCGGGAATGATGCTTATGTTGTTCTAATTACTGCCAAGCTCCCTAAAGCATGGACTAAGAACAAGATATGCAGAAAATAAATGAACAAACAGATATATGTGCACCGTTTAGTTATTCCTGCCTAGTTTATAAAGCTAATTGTAACTGTGGCTGATTACGATGAAAGTTAGTACATTCATTTATGAGGGATGGACAAATTATTAAAACTGACAGAACTGAGCCTTTGGTGATTCCAATTAGATAATCCCTGCTGTCATTCCCAAGCAGATAAGGCCCCCTTCACAGAAATGAGTTTGGAGCTCTCACTCCTGACATCAAACCAGTTATTTTAATGATGACACCAGATTTTACCAAAATAAGATGCAATATTAATTATTAGCTTATGAATTTACAGGATATATTTTTAATCTTTATCCAATTAGGAAATTCACTTAAAGGTTTATTATTTAAACTAAATGGGAACAAGGTTGGTTCTGTTAATCAAATGTCTTGAATGATCCAACATACATAACAACCAACATGAAACAAAGTGCAATTATTCCTACAATTAAGTTAATGTTATTACTAATATATTTTGAAAAATAAATATGAAAAATAAAGGAAATTGTTTGTAAATAGTAACCTTTTGAAGAAACATTCTACTGTATATTTATTTTGAACTTACCTGTATTACATATAAGCCACACTTTTTACATAAAAAGAAATTAACAAACACAAGTAATTGGATAGAAGTAAGAGTAATGAATCTTGTGCAGGTTCTTGTAGTCTTGATTTTTTTTTAAACTCAAGGTGTTCTGTTTTTTTTGTGACAGGGATCTAAAATACTATGAGTGTCACCAAATCCTGATAATATTCATTATGTTGTATGTCTTCCTGTTGTGTGCCTATTATATTTCCCTACTCTGTTTATTGTGTTATGTTATGCCATCAGTGGGAGCCTCTCCCAGTGTTCTTTGTATTAACTGTGGGAGGAAGTAAGCATACTGTTATTCTTTATGTAGTAGAATTAATTAAATTATTTTAAATAGCTTGAGTTACATGTTTTGTATGTATTGACAGTAACTGTCATATGATCTTCTCAATGTACAGTTGTTGTTTTGAAGTGTTTGAATGATTTTAATTTCATTTTATTTATGCATCCATGTGAGCATTCAACAGCCTTTCCACGTGTTTTTTGTTAATAGGAATTGTATTGGCGTAGCTTAAGCACTCATATTATATGTTTTCTGTTTTAACAATTTAGGTATGTTACTTTTTTTGTATTTGTATTCTAAGTGGTGTATGAATATGTACTATACACTGGTGCAAATTAGCATCACACACAGTGTTAATTGTGTTAACTGTGAGAGCAGGAATTGTATCAGCAGAGGTCGAGCACTCATGTGTTTTCTGTTTTAACATTTCAGCCTGTTAATAATAAACATTAACAGATAAAGGAGTTCAGTGTGGTGGCATTCATGGGGGTTCGTACAACAAGGAACATCATGAGTCACAACACATGATGTTATTTTACCAGGGATTCATTGCCTAAAACTGGATACTTAATAAAAATAATCTATCAGCTAACTGCACCTATTCTGTCCAATTCATGATCAAAAGTGCCATTGTGTTAACTGTGAGAGCAGCAATTGTATCAGCAGAGCTTGAGCACTCATATGTTTTCTGTTTTAACATTTCAGCTTGTTAATAATAAACATTAACAGATAAAGGAGTTCAGTGTGGTTGCATTCATGGGAGTTCATACAACAAGGAACATCATGAGTCACAACACATTGACTTCTGCAGGCAACTCTTGTAAAGTTCGATGTCAAGGTGTAACAATCTATTTTAAAATTAGAAAGAGATTCCATAAATGCATGCAAGGTATGCCAGGAAAAAGCCTTTGCTGTCCGAAAAGATCATTATATCACGGCTAGTTTGTTATTGAACATATAGGCATAGACCAAACCTTCTGGAACAATGTGCTCTGGCCAGATGAGTCAAAGACAAAGTTGTTTGGTCATAGTAACAGTAGACATGTTTGACACAAACTGAAGAAGCACAAATTTGGAAAAGTTATGGTTTGAGGTTGTTTTTCTGCCTCAGGGACTGGGAAGCTTGCAATAATTGAGTCAACTATGAATTCTGCATCATATCCAAGTGTGCTTGAGGAAAATGTGAGGCAATCTGTCCAAAGTCGAAGTGGAACTGGAAAATAAACCATTCAACATAATAATGAGCCCACTAGGAAATCACCCAAAGAATGGCTCAAGAAGAATAGGAGGATTATCTGGTCTAGTCAAAGCCCTTATTTGTATACAAGTCAAGTACTATTTTTGGAGCTCAAAATGGGCAGGACATGCAAGAAAACATCTTGTAACTGAAGAAGCCTTGCATGAAGGAGTGGTCAAAATTTTCACAGAGTCGATGTCACTGATGGGTGGGAAGTTATGCAAAAGATGTAATTTTTGCTAAAGGGGGCCATACCTGCTTCTGAGACCAAGGATTTACTGCATTTTTCCGAATGGACAATTATATCTATTGATATTTTTGTTGAATAAATGATTGAAAAGGCAAATTTTCCTAATGCTTTTATTCAAGTATATTACCTTTATCTGTAGGCACTGTTTAAATAAAAATGTAATGTTTGCTTGTTTAAATAATTTGAGATAGTCAACAATTTCCATGATTCAATTTTTTAATCTTATCTGTAGCATTTTGACTTGGATTAATCTTCCAGAGATCCAGGTGGTCCATGCAGCATATAGGATGACTGAGTACTGGTTTGGAGTGTCTTTGCCAAAGTCAAAGAGGATAGTCAAGATGGAAGACGGTTCAGTGGTGACTTCAAATATCAGCATCACCACTAGCTGAGTGGACGCACAGGGGTGAACAAGAGAGATAGACAGAGAGTCATGTTTATCTTGCTGAGGAGTCTTACCTGATGCCTGCGAGAAATTCACTTTGAGATTTTATTGTTTATTATTCAGTTTTTAATCCAAATGAGCACTGACCTTTAGCTGGATTACTTAATGGTTATTTATTACTTTCTGAACTACACTTTATTATTTTGACTTTGTTTTAACTTGGACTGTGCACTTTGTCTATTCAAAACTGGTTGTTGTCTCTCATTTGCTGCTGTGCCCATCTCAGTTACAAACTACTAAGAGGTCATGTGGATGGTTTAATGGTGGGGAATTAAAGTTTATATTGGGTTATATCAATCCGTCCGCTTAGCATCAAGCCCATATTGCCATTCAGTTTGAAATAGATAGCTTTGGTCATGGTTGTTACTTGAAATTTAACCTTTTATTAAACACTTAAAAATAAGAAAGCCATTGATAAGCCATTCCTTCTTTCATGGCCTAAAAATTGGAATACTGTAACACAGAACATTTTGCTGACATGAGCCAAATAAATCTCCTTCACAGCTTATTAATTTCTTATAATTAGCACTCAAGCAAAGAACCAAAGGTTACCAGTGTACTACTTTGCACCATATTGTTAGGCAGCTGGTTCAATGTATGTTTAAATAATTCCTCATTTAGTAAGAAATTGTTTTCTAACATCTGCTCCTAATCAGCTTCCAGTTCCACATTTTTTCTGTAAACTCAATATGTACACTCATTAGAGCGAACTTTGTTCTTAGCAAAAACTTTCAAGCAATATAATGAGTCTAGGAGCTTTGGTATGCATTTTCAGTGCTGTAATTTGATACTTCTTGTAATGTAGGGGTTCAGATTATAAGCACGTGCCCTAGAGACTTTTACTCCAAACACTGCAGATGATAAAACAAACATGTATTACATATTGAAAGCGGCAACCAATTTGATAATTTGGAATCTGTCAACTGTGACAGGTTTATTTTAAATAAAAAACTGAGAATGAGGAAGAATGAGCTTATAGCTTGGACTGATTGTTAGATAGCATCCTTTCAAATTTGACATCCAGGCCAAGTATCATAATTACTTTCTTGGTTAGGAGCAATACTTCTTTGATGGTTTGCTAGCTAGTGTGCAAAGTTTTCAACCTAAATGCAACTTTTTTTTTTCCCATACAATTGTACGCAGAGTTGTGTGCTGTCAATGAATATATGCAAATAATCTTACAATAAGTGACAAATTTAAACCAAATTACTGCTAGAATTATTATTAATAAAAATTCATGCACATCACTGGCATGCATTTTACTGATATGAACTACATCATAAATATTTATTTTTACATTTTAATTGATAATGTTAATAATAAAGTTGTCACTTTTCTACAAAGAAAATTATGATGCTACATAAAATTTTTCAAGATGGTCAGTTTCAAAATGATTTGACATCTAAAATGTAACATATAAGACTGAAATCTCTTTCACAATCCACCCCGATGCCTGAAATGTAACACAGCTGTAAAGAAGAACGGATAACCCAACACATTCCTGTTGCAAAAGTTATGAAACAAAATCTTCCGATGTATTCATTGCACCGGTATTTATTTTCCCACTTACAGTAAAGTCCTCATATTGATTCAGAAAATTATTCTGAGAAATGCTATTTGATTTTTGAACAGGATGCCAGCTTTTGCTGCAATTACTTCCAGTTATTTTCCAAATGGTAAGTCGTGAATATTTTGCACAGTAGTATAGATGTGTTTCTTGAAAATAGTCCACCCTTTCAACTACATTTTCAGAGAATCAGCAGTTAATGTGATCACGCACTACTTCAAATGACTAACAGTTGTGGTGTAAACAGAGAACTAAAATAATCCAATTATTTTGTCTATATCTGTTGATAAAGTCAGTTTCACAAAAATACTGTGATCTGAGTTTCATTATTTTGGCTTTTGTGAATTGGAAAGACTCATCTGTGGTTAATGTTCTTTTCTGTAGAAGGTGATACATCTCAAGTCTCCTAACACATCCTTTACAATAGCAACATGCAAGCAATACTTTTGACTGGAGTTACTGTCTTCTCCAACCTTTCCTCTACTTTACTGAATCAAAGCAGCATAGTTCCTCAACAAAGACCTAACTGAAGAATGCTTATAAATCCACTTCTTTCAATGGCTGGGAGGAAACATGCTCCGCTTTTGTAGCCTGTCAAAGTTCAATAAACACAGACTTTTTAAGATCTGCAAGAAATTGTATAAATTATGCGCATTTCATTGCAGAAATGCTTGTCCAAGCACAATCAGTTCCAAATCCTTCTCTGTGTTCTACAAAATACAGCTTACACATGTGTGATAAAACCTTGACACTGATTGTGTTTTCCTAGTATAATAGGAGCACCATTGGATGTGAACATTACCATTTTGCTCAAGTCTAGGCCGAACTCTTTAAATTGCTCTTTCAATAACTGTATTGTCGCACACCATCAGTTTAAGAGTCCCTAAAAAGATGATAAAAAGAGTTCTATGGCCTTTAAAATCTATATATATATAATTCACCAAGGCAAGACAACCATGGAAAGCACGTAAGTGATATTATTGTGAAGTAGAAATATCAAGGAGCTGCAAAGTGACACAAATGAGTCTGCAGAGTCCTAAAGTATCTAGCAAAAACAAATCATCAAGCCTGAGTTAAAACCATAGCTAGTAAGTTCTAAACTGCCTCTGGAAGCAAAGTCAGCATAAGAAGCTAAACGACACGGGTTTTGACAACCAAACAAATGTGCACAAGCCAGTCATCATCAAGTACAATGCTAAGAATTGCCCTGGGATTGCAGTGTTTCACTGTCTGGCTCCCCAGAGCCAGTGATGTCAAAACTTAATTCTAACATTATACATCTGTGCCTCCACCTTTGTAGCAATAATTTGGAAAATGCTCTGTCCTATTTCAGGTTGAGAAAAGCTGTGTGCCCAACGCAAGGACCATACACAAATGATTTAATGAGAACAGGATGACCTGACTGTCCAGCACAAAGCCCAGACTTCAAACAAGGTGAACATCTTTTGGATGAATTAGAGCCCTGTTTGTGAGCCAGACTTAATCGTCCATCAAAAGCAAATCACTTCTCTAATGCTCTAATAAGTGGCAGATTAAAGGGACAGCAAAAGACATTTTTAAATCCTGTTGTGAAGTAGAAGATGATACTGTAACTAACAAATCAAAATTGAGTTATTGGAGTATATGTGTGGAAAGTCAAGACATTGTGCACTGAAAACAATACTGTATTTGTGTGGCTGCACTCCTGTGACATTTAGACAAAAGATTGTTCAGGCGCAGCCTGTCTTTTGGTGCACTGTCAGAGAACAACAACTCACTGGCATCCCCTTAGCATTTCTGAACCCCATGTAATTTGGTCTTCGCTGCATTCTCCCAGTTTACTATGTCCCTAAAGATGCAACGCAATCCTATTGTTCCTAGTCTGGAACCAAGAGTGAATGCAAGGAAAGGCTGAATCATCTGCCAGTCATCCCTGTCCTCACCATTAAATGAGGACTCTGTCCCTTCTTTCACCAGATACAAGCCATGTGCAGTCAACTGTTAACCAGGAGGTCATGTAACCTCTTTCTGACCCTGCACAGACTCTCTTCAAGTAAACGGTCAGGCACAGAACAGGCCTTGCAGTGCTCCTTGTCCAGTGTCTTGCAGGACATAACATTCTCTTTCACTGTTAATCTAGCACCCCTGAGAAGAAGTTTCCATGCATGATAGCACCTACTGCTAATGCCAGTGTGTTACTCTTACTTGCTCATCATGACCATTCTAATTTTTCCATAAAAAGTTTCTATCACAGCAATTTGAAAAATAACTAGAGAGAGATGTAAACTTCTTCACAAAGTTGGTAAGGTAGTCAGGAGGCAAAACACTGGAGGACAAAAGCAAAAGTAAAAAGATTTTTTAATTTCAGAAACATAATAGTGCCAAAAAGGAACCTTCTCTCACTAGAAAAAAGGTCTTTACTTTTTTTGAAACAAACTTCAGACAAAAAATATGCATCTCTATCTCCATCACTACCATGATGTCACATGAACACACATAGGACAAAGCCCTAGTGACGCAAATCACTAGTTGAAAATAGCAGAGCTGATGACAATATCATTGAACTAGGCTAAAACATTTAAAAATAGTAAATGATGAAAATAAGCTTTTATGCAGAATGATTTCTATATTAGAACATCCTTATCCATGACAGGAAATTTCCAACTATGAAATATATGAAAAAGTTGGAGACATCTGGGTAGTTAAAGGGATATGACATCATTGATTATATAAATGTTTAATAAACATTATGTCAGTGTTTTTGAAGGGAATCCTTTGCTTTCCTGTTGTATACTCAAATTCCTCCTTCTGACATTCTGTTTTTGCTTATAAATACTACTTCAAGCATGATTTTGTTGAGTGAGTGTTGTTAAACTGGTGCAATATTTTCCTTAATGCATTTCATAATACAATTTTTGTACTGCAGAACATAATAAGTGGTATGTCCTTCCCTGAAGGAATCTCCTAACTAACTTTTGAGGGTGATTTAACCCTAGTCTAACAAGCTGTTAATGTTGTTGTATTTCTAGAATTCATTGAAACCAAAATTCTTGAATATTAACAGAATGAGGTAGCAGGACTATATAACTTTTGTTCTTGAATCTTCCAATAAACTTCCAATTAGGATTAGTCCTGTTTAGAAAATCCTCCTCCTGCATGTAAAGCTTTAAATAGTCTACATGACAAAAACTATTAATGTGTTGTGGAGTATGGCTGCTGCTGAGCCCTTTCTTATGGGCAGCTCTTCCACCACACCTGGAAGTGCTGCCAGAAGTAGACCAACGAGCAGCTGGAGCACCTCCAGGTGCCTTATAAAAGGAGCCAGCAGCCACTACTCCAGAAGCCAGAGTCATGTGGAAGAGGATGAAGCTTGCCAGGAGGAATGAAGGTAGACGGAGAAGAGTGTGTTTTGTACTGTGCTAGACTTGGGGGAAACAGGGGAACGTGTTTCCTGAATATGTGTCCCACGTCTGTCTGTGTTGGGTTTGGGTGGCGGTGCACCCCTTGGTGGTCCACAGTGTACATTCCTGGAGATATACTAGAAACAAAAGGTGCAGGTCTTTTAAAAATTAGATGACTTCAGTACTCATATCCTACTAAGTGTATTGGCAATGAGAGATATCAATAGTACATCAAGCAAATCTGACAGAGTATGCATTACAACTCTTGGTCAAAGCTTTAGTCTTGTCATGTCTGGACTACTGCAATTCTCTGCTGGCAAGAGTATTGTAATACGCTAGAAAACCACTGCAGGCAATTCAAAATGCGGTAGCATGTCTGGTGTTAAACCATGTGAGGCCGGCACATCACTCCTCTTTTCAGATCATTATTTTGGCTCCATGTAGCAACACACATTAACAACAAATCCTTGATACTTGCTTACTGTGTACTCAATGGGTCAGCACATATATACTTTATATGGAGACACTTTGGAGGTCCTATGCTCATTCTCAGCCGCTTGGGTCTGCTGATGAATGACATCAGGTGATGTATGACATTAAATCTCAATCCAAACTCTTTATATGTTTAGCTCATAGCAGTTGGAACAAGCTGCCCACTTCCATTTGAACTGCTGGGTGCCTCAAAGTTTTTTTGAAGCATTTGTAGACTGTTGTTCTGTGAATTTCTTTCTAATTGATAATGACTTTCGTAGATTCTTGCAAGAACAGAAGTATAATTACTGGGTAAACCGTTATTGTCTCACAAGGCCATTATCACTCAAGTCAGTCATTTTCTAAACCTCTTAACCCTTTTAGGGTTGTGGGGGTCTGCTGGAACCTATCCTAGCTAGCATAGGGTGCAATGCAGGAACAAACCCAGGACAGGTTGTTATGCCCCTTATCACAGTGAAAATTAACTACAAGCCCAAAAACTCCTAGTTTTAACACACACGCTTAGCAGTTGGACTCCTACTTGCTCCATCAGTCAAAAAAAAATCCCTGCTGGTTGAAAGCTCATTTCATAAAATGTCAGTAGTGATAAGTCAAGCAAAATAACACCTTTTGTTGGCTAACTAAAGAGATTACAATATGCAAGCTTTCGTGGTAACTCATTATTGTAATCTTTTTAGTTAGACTTCTCACTACATCTATAATGGCTAACATGGCACAACACCCTAGTACTTAGTTGTCAGCAGCAAATCATAAACCATATTTCCTTCCCTCCTACAATAGTAGCAGACAGAGTCACACTCAGACCATGCTAGGTGACATTTCAATGCAAGTTCTCTATTAGTCTATCTACTTTTTGTGCCAAGGCACAAGTAAACCAGTGATGACGCTGTGTGCAAGCATGCCAATACTTACAAAATATTTGGTGAGTTTGCTACACACAGTCTTCTTGGAATCCCTAGTTGACTAATTTATTAATATTTTCCACTCCTTTTTCTAAACAGCAACAAGCAAATGTGAAGTCGATGGTACTTGAACCCCTTCGGCATGTGAAGCAGTGTAGGCCTCCACTCGTCTGTTTCTGGGCTCAGAATCCTTGTGTCACTGCATTGTATGCCCACTTTAGTTTTAACAATTCACTTTTGGTGGCCCTTACATACACTTCAAATATTTTAAAAAGGTAAGTTCCTTTATTCAAATTATTGTTAAAAAGTTATATAAACGCAAAGTGAAATTCTTTGCTTAAACCATTAAGTCCGTGGTGCATCATACCACAGAGCCATACCAGAATTTTCCTTTATGTGTGCACACTTCTCTATCATTAACATTAACTTACCTGACTAATAACAATATGCCTCTTTTGCTAATGTTTAGCAATGCATGCAAGTTTATGGGACAACAATAGGATGTTGGTGTCTGGACTGCTTCAAATGTCATCAGATCATTCCGATACCCTCTGGCACAGCCGTATAGATTTAAACAATAAGTAAACTGAAAGCCTCACATCCAGCTGCTGACCAGGAAAATACATTGGCTATGAACCACCTAAATTAAAGCAGAAACAACTCAAGTTTTTGAGTGAAAAGGAAAAGCCGCAGTGACCCGCAGATTACATGCACTGCTTGATTCATAAAAAAAACCAATTCCAGCGTGGCCAGGTTGGATTGTTAAATACCATGTGGCCATTTATACATCAGATGATGTGAGGCTGGCAAACAGTGAAAAGATGTTTTTCTAAGTACATGTGCTTTCGATAGCAGAACTGTCTTTTGTGTAATGTATTTCTGATACTGATCTGCTTCCTCTTTTTATAAATAACTGGTTACTTTTGTAGAAGGAGAAGGTAGTAAACTTTTTATACCTCTTCACTTGCTTGTGCTGCATAGCCTTGACTTAGAAACACTTGAACGGAAAGCAAAAAATGCACAATTAAAAAGAAAAGTCAGCCCTCATTTTAACAGAAAGAATATGGGGCTCTAGCACTCAAACAGGAACACTGAACTGGGCACATCCAAGGGTAAACCTAAGATACTGATGAGCCAAAGTCCCTTCAAACAAAAACAGGTGTGCAACACCCAGCAACAAGGCAATTTCACATACAACAAAAGCTGTTCTTCTCTAGACAATGAATTACCCTGAGCATATGCTGGGAAATTCAAATAAAATTGTTTAAGAAGACAGCATTGAGGGTTATTATAAACATTTTAATAAGTTAAATCAGCGGGAGAGGCTTATAACCTATTTTACACAGTATCTCATGGGGCTATATGTCCTAATGGCTGTTAATGGAGAAACACTACTGCTGTGTTATAATGTTATTTTATTCATAATTTTCTCTATGTTTTACATTGGAAATCAATCTGGAACAAACCATTTTGCTTGACTGTGAAAAGGAAGAACACAAAGGAGAGTAATGGGTTAAGAATCTGGAACGATTTAATAAACACATTTAGGAAAAGAGCCTGTGGTTTAATGAGTAATTACAAAAGGCATGCAAGCTTCATCAAGTCATTGTGTAACACTCTTAGTTCAATTGTTTAGAGAAGGTGAATTAAAAATGGCTAATAGCTATGCAATTTGTTCTCACTGGAGATTCACAATCTTTGTTTTGTTCAACAAAATTAAGAGCATGCCTTACAATCAAAGGTGTGACGCTTAGTCGTAGTCTTAGCACTGTTTGAGGCGAATACGGCAAAGAACCATTAGGACTGGGAGTGAAATGCCAAGAGTAAATTTAATTTATTCTAAGACTGTCATAACTTGAAAAGCTTTTGTATTTCATTTGTTTATATCTGGGTATGTTAAAGTCAGTTTCAGCAGAATGAGGTAAAGTAATGCCTTATGAAACAAGAGTATGCAATTGGAAAAAAAATTATAGTAATCTTTAGAGTAGGTCACTAAATTCTGCAGTGACTTTCCATGCAATAAAAGGGTTCTTTTATTTTATTTGTTGTTCCATTTAATAGTATGTACACAAGGGCAGCGTTTGAATTACGATTAGCATTGCTGCCTCATTGATTCTCAGCAGTGGCTCCTGCCAAGAGATGTTTTTTGCCTTGTCCCAAATAGAAATACAGCCATTACAATAAACTGCAGGTCTGAGTACTTACAGTGTGTGTATGTGTGAAGCAGAGGCAAAGCAAGGCCAGTCAACAGTGATGAGTAGCAAAGTCAATGACTCTACAAAAGGCAGATCAACTAATCTGTCAAAATAACTCTGAAATAGAATATCTTTACCATGACAAAGCAGGAAAGCTTAAAATGATGTTGTTACTGCTCAGATGCTACTGTTTGTCAAGTAAAATAGTGAGAAGGTTTATTTAAACAAAACAGGAATAAATATTTAGATGTCTAACTGTGAATGTTGAAAGAAAATTCTTTTTGTCAAAAACTGAGAGGACTGTTAGGAACTGTCAGATAGAGCAGCATTTTCATATTTATATTTTTGACTTCTAATTGCCACGAATCTCTTCAGCAACAGAGCTATTCAAACATATATAAGCCATTAAGGTACATATTTCTTTCACACTACGAATGCACAAGGGAAAGGTGTTTGACTTAGGTGCACGAAGCATGTCAGGATGCAGTAATTTATGCTCTTAATGCCACAGCGGGTGGAATAACAACAGATCAATTGTACTAAGACAGCCCTTAACATTGCACTTTTGTTTTCAGTATCATTACAAATAAATCTATTAAACAAAGTATAGATCCATCCTAAAGTCAAATTTCATGCATCCACATGCTTTAAATAAACTTTACAAAATCCCTACTTTGGCTGTCTGTGTTATACAAATGATAGTGAAAAGTCAAGCACAATTACACCTTTTATTGGCTAACTAAAAAGATTACAATATGTAAGCTTTCAAGGCAACTCAAGCCCCTTCTTCAGGCAAGATGTAATACAGAAACTGGAGTTCCCTGTGTTTATATATACACTAGGACAAGTAACAACATTGGTAAATCTTTAAGTGAGACATCTTAAATGTAATAAATTAATAGAAATCTTCAGGCTAAGATTCATTTAACAAGACAGAAGAACAACTACATACTAATGATATAAATCCATCCATTGGTAACTGTCTGAAGCCATGCCCATGTTCAAATTGTATGGAGGCTAAAAGCTTACACTTGAATTTGGTGTGATAGCTGCTGAGCCCTGCAACTGGGAAACTCATTTCAAAAGGGATAAGTGGTAATATATTAGTGAAGTAGCAAACCCGCAGAAAAAAAATCAAAAGACTACATAAGCAATGATTAGAAGCAAAAGAATCAAATAACTCTCAAACACTTACTCATCATCCAAGGTAGTATAATGTCCTGAAGATCTGAAATAAAAAGGTGAAAAATGTTTTTGTAAATCTATAATCAAGTTAAGATCCTTTTGAATAAAATTAGATTTAAGATTTTTACATTCAAATTGCTCAGCAGTTTTAGAGTTTTTATATTGACTTTAACTAAGGGGCTTTGCCCCCTGCTCGCCAACCCCCAGGCCAGCACTACTTTGCAGTTTTGCCGCTTGCGTATGGGGATACAGATGTACAATTTAAACAGATTGTTATTTTCATGGGAATTGTTACATATGCATAATAGAACTAACTATTTTACGTTTCAGCAAGTAATTAACCAAATTAAAAAATAGTAAAATGTAATAATTTGAAAGTAAATTATGTTTCATGTTGCGTTCGAGTTTTTCATTGCATCCTGGCCTTCTGTATCTGTGAGTGGTTCTCCAGCTGCATAGTAGCACAGAGGAAAGAACTCCACAGGGTCATTACGGTCGCCCAGCGGATAGATGGCTTTCCTCTATTCTCACTAGAAGAACTACATAGTTCCTGTTGTCTCAGGAATATGAAGAAAATTCTTCAGGACCCATCACACCCAGGGCATGTATTGTTTGAACACCTGCCTTCTTGCAGGCGTTTCAGATCCATAAAGACTAATACAAATAGACTGAGAAACAGTTTCTATCCTTTAGCCGTCACCATGCTGAATGTTGCTAAGTGGTCAATCTGACCGAGTGCACCTTCATGTTTACAATACAATACACTCTCATGTTTACAATACAACTCTAAGTTAACATTGGATAAGGGACAAGTGCAATATGACGTATGTGTGAGTGGAAAACATTGTTCTACTGTTATGGACTATTTTGGTACTTATTTTATTCCCTTTTCATTTTAGTTTTAACTTGAGTAATTGTGTTTTTATTTTTTTGCACTGGAAAATTGCACCTAAAAATTTCGTTGTACAATGTTTCATTGCTACAATGACAAAGATTTTGATTGATTGATTGATTGATTGATTGATTGATTGATTTGATTCATTGCGTTATACAATTTCATCCTGTTTGGCTTTTAAAGTAACATGCAAATATTTTTTAAACTTTTACTGTAAAACTTTTCAAAATTACATTTTTGTCAATATCGCATTGAATTTTGATTCTGTGTTTGGACTTACATCGTGACAATCCAACATATAACTGCCTGTGAGAGAATTTCGTTTCTTTTTCTGTAATAAATAAACTGACTTTTTGGAATATTTGTCTCTCTGATTTATTAATTGTCTTTGCAAAATCTATTCTAATGGAAAACGGTTAACGTTTTAATACAAATGGCATATCAAGATCTCCTTTGTTGTCTAATGTTATCCAGGGAAGATGTACTACATTACTTTCCTTGGATACATCCTTCTTTCAACAGTAATTCGGGTGGTGGAAGACCGGATGGTGTGAATGGTTGTAGTTATTCTTCGGAATACTGTAAGTTAAGTTTTTATCTTCCACACGATTACCACGAACTGTTTCAGCATAGTATATTGATACGCATTTAAGCAATTTGCTGTGTAACAGATCATCAATTTTCGCCTTAAATTGTTTGACTTTGTTTCTGGGTGCTAGGATTGCCCTTGTACTCATTTCTTCTGTTGATATCCCTTTGGGATGAATTCATCAATAAGATTTGGACATAATAAGCCTTCTTTAATTGGGAACTTAAGGCGAGGAAAATGTAAAAATGTATAAGAGCTGAGAAAGTAGAAAATGTGTCTGTCAAAAGCATTCACACAAATGAGACAGTGTGCATGTTTGAATATGGTTGAAAGGAGGGCTTGACTTGAAACAATCTCATGTCAAAAGTCTCGTCTTGCGTGGCTTGAAAAAAATCCCTCCAAAAAAGTCTTGTCTCGTCGCAGGATTTTTTTATATAATCGAGAGATATATTAATGCAAGATATTCATAACATTATACAGGGTGGCGCAGGGAAACAGGTAATTTTGGAACTAGGTGTTGGCGAACCTAAGGCATTGGCAGTTGTTTGGGACCAATGCGATCTTGTTTAGAACCCCTTGCCATTAGTTATAATGGAATAATGGAGTGGTGCGCAATGAGCATTCGCTGTGAAAGCCTTTTATAAGAATGGTAATAGTGTGACTGCTGCGCAAAGGGAATTTCACCATCATTACCAGTTAGGACATCATGATCGTGTCCTCTCTGCTCATGCGATTACAACATGCATACATAATTTCCAAGAAATAGGTTCAGCTTAAAAAAGTCCCCAGGTGGAGCCACTTTGCATACTGCCCGACAATTGATGGCAGCTATTTGACAGTTGTTTGGAAGGTGCGTCATTTCATGCAATGGTGACATTCCATGGCTTCTGAGATCCCCAGATCTCACTGTTTGTGATTTTTTTCTGTGAGGACATCTTAAAACCAAAGTATATCACAACATTGCTGAACTAAAAAGATGGATTGAAGAAGAAATAGCTGGCATTTCTCTTGACATGTTATGTCAAGCAATGCAGAATTTCCATAACAGGCTGTGTATGAAGAAATGGACAACACCTGATATTTTCTTCAAAACATAAAATTAATATTGAATGAATATTAATATTTCAACACCATCCAACCTCTGCTCCTTAGGGATAAGCTGACTGAGATGGGAGTAGATTCACACCTTGTGGCATGGATTGTGGACTATCTTACAGACAGACCTCAATATGTGCGTCTTGGGAACTGCAGGTCTGACATTGTGTGCAGCAATTCAGGCGCGCCAGAGGGACTGTACTTTCTCCGGTCCTGTTCAATCTATATACATCAGACTTCCAATATGACTCGGAGTCCTGCCATGTGCAAAAGTTCGCTGATGACACTGCTATCGTGGGCTGCATCAGGAGTGGGCAGGAGGAGGAGTACAGAAAGTTAATCAAAGACTTTGTTAAATGGTGCGACTCAAACCACTTACACCTTAACACCAGCAAGACCAAGGAGCTGGTGGTGGATTTTAGGAGGCCTAGGACCCTCATGGACCCTGTGATCATCAGAGGTGACTGTGTGCAGAGGGTGCAGACCTTTAAATATCTGGGAGTGCAGCTGGATGACAAATTGGACTGGACTGCCAATACTGATGCTCTATGTAAGAAAGGTCAAAGCAGACTATACTTTCTGAGAAGGTTGGCATCCTTCAACATCTGCAGTAAGATGCTGTAGATGTTCTACCAGACGGTTGTGGCGAGTGCCCTCTTCTACGCGGTGGTGTGCTGGGGTGGCAGCATTAAGATGAAAGACGCCTCACGCCTGGACAAACTTGTTAAAAAGGCAGGCTCTATTGTAGGATTAAAGTTGGACAGTTTAACATCTGTGGCAGAGCGACGGGCACTAAGCAAACTCCTGTCAATCATGAATAATCCACTGCATCCACTGAACAGTGTCATCTCAGGCAGAGGTAGCTTCAGTGACAGACTTTTGTCACTGTCCTGCTCCACTGACAGACTGAGAGATCGTTCCTCCCCACACTATCGACTCTTCAATTCCACCGGGAGTAAATGCGAACATTAATTTAATTTTAATTTTTTTCATTTTTATTACAATTTAATTTAATATTGTTTCTTTGTATCAGTATACTGCTGCTGGATTATGTGAATTTCCCCTTGGGATTAATAAAGTATCTATCTATCTATCTATCTATCTATCTATCTATCTATCTATCTATCTATAGTGATTATTATCATTAATTGCATATCTTGTACAATACATTTGATCATTAAATGTATTTTTTAATGTGTTTATTCGTGCATTGAACATCAACTGAAACCTTCCTGTTTCACTGCGCCACCCTGTACATTTGCTTTACATGTTTATTATAAGATTTGTTTTTATTTTTAAAGAAATCTCTCTATATAATTTTCTTTTACTTGAAAATGAGTCTCATTTTTGTTTTTAAGTATAGTTCAAATTTCACCTAAAAGCACTTCACATAAAATATTTGCACTGACATTGTCAAATCGGTGTATCATAATGCATTACCTCCAAGTAATAACCTGAGGTAAGATACCAACTCTTCTGCAGGGTGTGACTTTGCAGACTTTTTCAGCAGTGCGTCCAAATAATTTTTATTGTGCATCAGCCATTACCTTGCAGAGATTTGCCTTTATTGTCAATACTGGCATTTTTTAATATGTCAAGAGTATAATTCCTCAGGCCATCTGTTTTATTTGCATTGTCAATGGGAGGCATAAGTCTGTAACAGCCGAACATACAATCAACCCTACTGTGAAAGCTGATTCATAAAACTGTTTTTCCCAATGATTTCACTCTTGTTACCTCAGTGCAATACAACTTGTGAGGTTCCAAGCACATTAAAACTATTTTGTAAATCCAAAGAAAGTTATATTATTTATAAATATATTGCATTTTGTCCACATTTTCTTTTCCAGTTTCAAATGTTCTCCAAATCTTTAGCTGCATCTGGATTTAATTGATTGTATCCATTCATAAACCCTGCATGAACAGAGAGTTTTATCATATTAATAATTCTTTGCTGGAAGATATGTTTTCAAAAATGTCAGCCTTGATATGCTAAGAGAGCATGAAGAAACGCAAATGAATTAATTAATGTTTTGATGCGTGCATAGGTGAAGAGGAAAATTAAGCATGAACAGGCACTGCAAGGGAGGTGATATTTAATACACATAATAGGTGCCCTAAAAATATCAGGTAGGGACACCTACACTTAATTGGAGAGCGTGTGGAAGGGAAATGTCAATTAGCAGCCAATTCCATATAAACGAGTGTCTCACACTCAGTCTTAATACATTTTACATACCATAACAGTTCCTGATAGCAGGTGGATTGTGTCAAGAGGCCATAGTAATAATTTGTGTGTTCTCAAATTTGCCTCTAAAAAGCCCCAAACAAATCAGGTCAGGTCCTTACCTAGCTTGCCCAGAAATGTGCCACACCCAAGACAGTCTAGCAACAAATTTCCCCAAACATGGGGAACAGGCTTTTAAAATTCAACAATATTCTAAATGTCCAAAATGAATCAAAATGCCCTTCAAAAGTGGGAAACTGTAAAACATCTGGTCTGAATGACAAGTTCAAAAGCAGAATCTTTATAAAGATATTTATTTGCAATACACAATGGAGAAATGGCAAAATCACAGAAAGTGGCAAAAAAGGATTTGCCTAAAACGCAATTTACAGGTAATGAGACCCAAGACAAAATCTAATATTCAAAAATTATAAGCACAAGTAAAATATCCAGAAAATTAATACTCACGATATGCACACTTCTGTGGTGGGCTGGTGACCTGCCTAAGGTTTGTTTCCTGCCTTGCGCCCTGTGCTGGCTGGGATTGGCTCCAGCAGACCCCCGTGACCCTGTAGTTAGGATATAGCGGGTCGGATAATGGATGGATGGATATACACACTGTCCAAATGTTAATAAAGCCCTGAAAGATCAACTATTAAAGACCTATATAATTTTAATACTGTAAGTTATTGGTTTTTTTTTTGTACTCTGTACCATTTACAGAAGCACATGTTCAGTTTTACTATGCCCTAAGATTTTCTGAATACCCGAGATGCAAAATAGAACTTGATTCTTTTTTTTTTTTTTTTTTTTATTAATTTTATTACAATCCATACAAAGCAATCAAGTTTTTACAAAAAAGAATTGAGTTAAGAAACGATCAATCCCCACCCCTTAGAGAGAGAGCAAGCCAAATGGCGTAAAATTTAAGGTTGTCTAAATTAATAAATTCTCTGTGCTTTATACACTTATTTTAAAATATTACTGATTAGATCTTGCCATGTTTTGAAAAAAGTCTGTACGGATCCTCTAACTGAGTATTTGATTTTTCCAATTTCAAATAATATAACACATCAGTTTCCCACTGACTTAAAGAGGAGAGTTTGGGTTCTTCCAGTTTATCAGAATAAGTCTGCGTGCCAACAGTGTAGTGAATGCAATCACAATTTGTTTGTCCTTCTCCACTTTAAGCCCCTCTGGAAGAACCCCAAACACAGCTGTTAATGGGTTAGGAGGGATTGTGAGTCCAAGGCTGTCTGAGAGGTAATTAAAAATTTTTGTCCAGAATAATGTTAATTTGGTGCAGGCCCAGAACATGTGACCCAGTGAGGCTGGGGCTTGGTTGCAACGTTCGCAGGTTGGATCCTACCCTGGAAACATTTTGAAGAGTTTTAGTTGAGACAGATGTGCTCGATATATAATTTTGAGTTGTATAATTGTATGCTTTGCATATGGAGCTTGAGTGAATTCTCTGCATTGCTACTTTCCACTCCTTTTCTGATATATTAATTGAGACATTTTCCCAGTGTCCTCTTGGATCTTTGAAAGGAAGGGATTGTAAAATGATTTTATATATTGTAGAGATGGAGTCTAACTCCTTGAAATTGAGCAATATTTTTCCAGCGTGGATGAGGGTGCAAGATGAGGAAAATCTGGAAGGTTCTGTTTAACAAAGTTCCTGATTTGAAGATAGTGAAAGAAATTGTAGCTGGAATGTTAAATTTGGAATGTAATTGTTCATAGGATGCAAAGGCGTTGTCTATATAAAGATCTCTAAGCAAGTTAATTCCAAATTTTTCCAGATATTAAAAACTGCATATGTTTGTGAAGGTTGAAAGAGGTGGTTCTCTTGCAGGGTGCCACAGAAGAAGCTTCTCCGTCTTAAAATGCTTTCTACATTGGTTCCAGATTCTAAGTGAGTGGAGCACAATTGGGTTATTAGTGTATTGCCGATAGCGTGTGTTTATTGGAGCAGAGCAAGGAATACAAAGAAGTACTGCAGGATTTTACTTCTATTGCGGTCCATGCCTGTGTATGTTCTTCTATTTGTGTCCAGGTTCTTATCGCCTGTATATTTGCGCCCAGTAATAAAACTGGAAGTTAGGTAGAGCCATGCCGCCTTCTGCCTTTTGTCGTTGTAGGGTCGCTCTTTTGATGCGTGGATGTTTTGAATTCCAAATAAATGAGGTTATTGTTGAATCTAATTGCTTAAAGAATGATTTATTAATGTATATTGGTATGTTTTGAAATAAAAAGGAGCTTAGGAAGAATATTCATCTTAACAGTGTTAATTCTTCCAGCTAGTGTGAGATGAAGGGTTGACCATCTATGCAAGTCTTGTTTAATTTTTTCCATGCAGACGAAATTTTGTTGATAAAGAGCTTTATGTTTACTTGTGATGTTTACCCAGGTATTTAAACTGTTCTGCAATGATAAAAGGTAGGGTGTCTAATCTAATATTATATGCTTGAGAATTCACGGAAAGAGTACACTTTTATTCAGATTAATTCTGAGACCAGAGATCTTTTGAAATTCTGTGAGTGCTGCTAAGACTGCAGGCACAGAATTTTCTGGGTCCGATATATACAGTACCATGTCATCTGCATATAATGAGATTTTCTGTTCCAGTCCTTCTCTGCTAATCCCCTTTATCTGATCAGTATTTCGACAATGTATTGCCAGTGGTTCAATGGCAATTGCAAACAGCAGTGGTGACAAGGGCATCCTTGTCTTGTGCCACGTTCTAGTTTAAAGTAGTCTGAGCAAATGTTATTGATGCAAACTGAAGCTTCTGGGTTAGTATACAGTAATTTAATCCATGCACAAATGTTGGGCCAAACCCAAACTTCTCCAAAATAGTAAAAGGTATTTCCATTCAATCATGTCGAATGCTTTTCTGCATCCAATGATAATAATATTTCTGGGGTGTTTGATTTAGTTGGTGAGTATATTACATTAAACAGGCGTCGAAGATTTGAAGATAAGTGTCGGCCCCTAATAAATCCAGTTTGGTCTTGTGATATTACGAGGGAGCACTTTCTCCATCCTTCTAGCTATGATTTTAGAGAGTATTTTAACGTCGTTATTCAGAAGTGAAATTGGTCTGTATGATGCACATTGTAATAAGTCCTTATTTTGTTTTGGAAAGACAGTGATTAGTGCTTGGCGAAAGGTTTGTGGAAGAGATTGGTTATCTCTGGCTTCTGTAAATGTTGCTAATAGGAGGGAGCTAGCTGAGCGGAGAATTTCTTGTAAAACTCTGCAGGGTAGCCATCAGGGCCTGCTGCTTTTCCACCTTGGAGTGACTTTATAGCATCTAGTAATTCTGATAATGACAGAGGTTTATCAAGTTCCTCCACACTAAAAGCGTCAATTTGTGGTATCTGTAATGTATCCAGAAATGCATTAGATTGTATATTGTCTTCTTTAAACTCAGTAGTATATAGGGATTTATAGTAGTCTCTAAAGTGTGCATTATATTTTTGTGTTCGATGATTTTATCTCCGTTAGTGTTAGTGATTACGAGATTGCGTTGCACTTCTTGCTTGTGAATTTGTTGAGCTAAAAGCTTATTAGCTTTCTCTCCATGTTCATAATAATGATGTCTGGATTTGTAAATTAGTTGTTCAGTTTCTTTAGTTGTCAAGAGGTTTAATTCTGAATGTAGAGCCTGCCTCCTCTATGTAGAGTCTCGCTTGGTAGTCTGGCATGTTCTTCATCTATTTTAGTAATTTCGCTTTTTATCTCTGCTACTTTCTTGCGGATTTATTTCTGTGGGAAAGATATGAGATAATCTGTCCTCTTAAGAAGGCCTTAAGAGTTTCCCAGAGTATTCCTGCAGAGATCTCAGGGGATGTATTTGTCTCTAGAAAGAATTTGATTTGTTTGGATATAAATTCAGTACAATTCTCGTCAGCTAATAGAAGCGGTTGAGCGCCATCTGGGGTGAGTGTATGGGGCTTAGTAATTTCAGCTCCAAGATCATAGGAGCATAGTCCGAAATAACAATAGCATCGTATTTACAAGATTTAATCTTAGGCAAGAAGTTATTATCTATAAAGAAGTAATCAATCCTTGAGTAGCAATGATGTACTGGTGAGTAGAAAGAATATGTTCTTGAATTTGGGTTTAAAACCTCCAGGGATCTGATAAGTTGTGATCAGTTATAAACTTTGTAATTATCTTTGCGTGTTAGTTGCGTTCCCCTGTGGAGAAGTCTTATCTAAAAGTGGATTTAGAACACAATTAAAGTCCCCAGCCATTATAAGTTTATGAGTGTTCAGATTGGGAATGGATGCAAATAAATTTTGTATAAATTCCTTATCATCAACATTAGGTGCATAAACATTTATCAAAATCATTTTACAGTTAGATAAGTCTCCCATGACCATCACATATCTCCCTTCAGGATCCAATACTACATCTGATGCTACAAATGGTACTGTTCTATGTATGAGAATTCCCACCCCTCTAGTTTTCTTCGTAAAACTAGAATGGAACATTTGGCCAGTCCAGTCTTTTGCAGCGGAACTGATCCTTACTTAGTAAGTGGGTTTCCTGTAAAAATACTATTTTAGCATTTAGACCTGTTAGGTGAGAAAGTACTTTCTTTCTCTTTAATTCATGATTCAGGCCTTTAACATTCCAGCTTACGAAGTTAACTGTCCCATCATGGAGACACTGATTCTGAGTTTTTGATGTCATTTTATAGTCTTAACTGGAAGTGAGATAGTTTAAGTCTTAATTTCCTATTTCCCCAAGAGTTGTTGCCATGCAGCTTATTATTACGTTGATAGTTATAATTATAAAGATTGAGAGGATAGATTAGGTATAGATCAAGCCTGCTCTCTTTCTCTCCCCCCCTTAACCCCCACCCTCCCTTTTTGCCTCCCCAGTGAGGCTAAAACCCACTTCACGCAGTCCCAGTCCTCTGACATACCCAGAGACAGAGCACGTCCAAAGCACATCAAGCCCCATGCAGTGGCGCTTTATGGTTAAAAGATAGAGATATCTGTTACCAATATAGTCTTTAAAAGAGAAAAAAAGAGAACAAAAAGAAAATAAAAGATGATACACCCAGATAATAAACTCGGTTGATGGTGTTAAAGATGTGTCCAAAATAAGCATAACAAGTCTTAATGCAGTAATAGCAATAACAGTAAACCAAGGGTATGATATTGAACAGTCTCATTTATGGTACACATGAAATAATTAGAAAAGAAAAGAGAAAAAAGGAGGAAAAAGTAATTAAGCACAATAAAACATAAACAGATAGCCCTAGTAATACTAAGTAATAATAAGAATATATGAGAATATATGCTGATAAAAAACCCGTATTTTAAAACAAATAGATCAGACAGTAGCTTTATCATTTACCGCCATGACTCACTATTACGTATCAGAATAGTCCCGGGATCAGCTTTCTTAATTCATTTTCTGCTTCTTCCTTGCTAGCGAAGACATAGAAATGACCTTGCCATTCCACTTTCAGTTTTGCTGGATACAGGAGGCTGCATTTGACTCTGGCTTGCCGTAGCCGCTGTTTAACACTAGAATTACCAGAGCCTACGAAAAAACTCGTAATTCCGTCCCACCTTAAATCGCTTCTTAAATCCCTTCACACCTCTCCGCCAGCGTCCTTTGTCTTCTAAATGTGCTGATAAAGAGAAGCTAGGAGCAGCCGGCTATTCCATCCCCCCACCAATTTAGAATGTGCACGAACTTCTCCCAGCTCATGCCTTGATTGAGTATCTGGGAGTGAAGTGGAGTTTTAGAGTGGAAATAATAGATCGTTATTTGGAACACACGCATTTCATGTTTGTTCCGTTTCTACAGTAATCTGTGTCAACACATTGTTAAAACAGAAACGTTTTTTATATTCTAGTAGTAGATGACAAAATGTAGGCATAAACTATATAATGTATGAAGCCTGAAGTCCAAATAGCAAAGAAACATTTTCATAAAAGGTTCAAATATAACACAACAATTGCACTTTTATTCAGAAATATAACTGCAGAAACAAAAAACCGCCTTAACAAGCGACATTGACAGCCATTTATTGTAACTGCTTCCGTAGTGCAACAGAATCAGTTCTCGCCTTGGAATCAAAGGTTTGTGAGTTCGATCCTGCAGAAGAGCAGTAACTTCGGCGCTATATGCAATCACCAGACACTCCCCATCTTCCCGTTGTTTTGTTATACTTTTACACCAACATATGTTCCTGTGTTTGAATGACATGGGAAGATGGGGAGTGTCTGATGATTGCATATAGCGCCGAAGTTACTGCTCTTTACCATTCTCTCCTCTGCATGTCCTGGAGTACAAAAGAAACAGCATACAGCAACATGCGGGGACTGGCAGGAACACTCAATAAAACTGAATAAAAAGAAAATCAAGTGACGGTGAGATACGAAGAAGGTAGCTTCACCAGCGTTTGTGTCAGAACCGGTTGGGGGTTGTTATTAAGCATCGTGGTACACTGCAGAGCTATAGCGCATCTTTAGTGAAAACAGCTGTGTCAGATGGGGTTGTATGGATTGATTCTGAACGCGACTGAGAGAATGAAAAGTGAATAAAAAAAAAGCTAACCTTTACAAGGATCATAAATTGCACCGGTTGTTACAGACTGAAATCAAATGTATGCTTTTATTCTAACATTGTAAGACCAAGAGCAGTTTACTTCTCAAAAAGGAGAGGCGCAGGATCGAACTCGTGACTTTTTAATTCCCAAGCGGGAACTGATTCTATTGAACCACAGAGAAAATTACAATAAATGGCTGTCAATATCGCATGTTAAGGTGGCTTTTTGTTTCTGCAGTTATATTTTTGAATAAAAGTGCAATTGTTGTGTTATTCTTGTGAAAATGTTTCTTTGCTATTTGGACTTCAGGCTTCATACATTATATAGTTTATGCCTACATTTTGTCATCTACTACTAGAATATAAAAAACGTTTCTGTTTTAACAATGTGTTTACACAGATTACTGTAGAAACTGAACAAACATGAAATGCGTGTGTTCCAAATAATGATCTATTATTTCCACTCTAAAACTCCACTTCACTCCCAGATACTCAATCTGGGCATGAGCTGAGAGAAGTTTGTGCACGTTCTAAATTGGTGGGGGGATGGAATAACCGGCTGCTCCTAGCTTCTCTTTATCAGCACATTTAGAAGACAAAGGACGCTGGCGGAGAGGTGTGAAGGGATTTAAGAAGAAATTTAAGGTGGGACGGAATTACGAGTTTTTTCGTAGGCTCTGGTAATTCTAGTGTTAATATTATAGAAGGCTGCGCGTTTAATAGCTGTTGCTGGAGAGAAGTCAGGGAAGATACGAATGTGGTTATTTTCATATATAATATCTTCCTTGTTTCTGAGGAGTGCCATCACCTCTAGCTTAAATGATAATCATTCAAAACGAACTATAAAAGATCTTGGTCGGGGTCTGACGGTGTTTGATCCGCGTACGCAGTAAGCCGCTGCTATCTCAGATTCTGCTTTAAAGTCACCCCCGATTATTTTAGAAAAAAGTTCAACTGCGAATTTCACAGGGTTTGAACTTTCTCGATTCTCCGGCAGACCTTCAATTCTGACATTAAACCTTCTACTCCCATCTTCTAAAGCAGCCAGTCTGTCACCAAGTTTTCTCGAGTTTTTGCATTCGGAACTGACATTTACTGCTCTTTCCTCGGCACTGGCAGCTAAATGTTCGGCCATTTCAATCCAATTCGTGAATGTCTCCTTAAGATGCTCCAATCGATCAGCAAGCGTGCTCAGCTTAACCGAGTTTTCCTGAATACGCTCTTCAATTTTACCCAGCACCTGTCGAAGCTCAAGTTGCACCTCTTGACGCAGCCTTTCATTTGTCTGTTGGAATTCCTGTCGCAGCCCTTCATTGGCCTGTTTAATCTCCTGTTTCAATTCCTGTTTCAGTTTCTCAAGTGCCTTTGCCGTTGCTTTCTCATTAGCCTTTTCGCTTTTCTTTATATCTTGTGTGAGCTCAGCGAGCAACACCTTCAGATCAGATAGTTCAATTGTGCCTTCTTGTACCGTAGATGAAGCAGCAGACTTTGCTGAAGCTGGTGTCCCTGCTGCTCCAGGCTCGCGTAATTGCGTAATTGAAGCCGCGGACTTCCCAACCCTTTCCAGTTTCAGGTAATCTTCTCTAATCGGCGAGCTATCTACATCTGCACTCATGATCGCACCTTCGCTCCCCTTTTCGCTCTCAGCCGGCGACGATGTAGTGGTCCGTGGTCCAGAGGAGTCTGTGCTTTCTCCCATCTGATCCAGGTCTGTCTCTGATAGGCCGTATCTTGAATTGGGGCTTGCTGATCGCAGCTTGGATGTAGCTTTAGTTTTCGATTCTTTCGAACCCCCCTTCTTGTTGGCCATGTTTATATGCATATACTGTAGCAGTCCCTCTTGGGTTGAATAAATACAGGATATCTCAGAATAATAAGCAAATAATATGAAAAATAACACCACTGCTAGCGGAGCTCCACTTCAGACGTCCATCTCTCACATCGGACTTGATTCTTAAGGGCACTTTTGGGCCACCATAATGGATTTTATGATTGGGTTACTTGTTATAAAAGAGAACATTGTTCATAAATAAAGGGAAAGAGAAGAGAAGAAAGACGTTTGCACAGAACAGGTTACAACAGATACTTGTTGGAATGCTGTAGCACAGAGAGCCTTATTTTCCATAAAGAAATATAAAACATTGATCAACTGTTGTGCATATGATTGTAGAGTGTGAATGGGGTTAATTGCTATGGGAAAGTTATGACTTTTGTGAATCACTGTGGAATGAAGTTAACTTTTCAACAGGACATCATGCAAATGACACTCTGTGTGGGGAGGAAGAAGACACCAAATTACACACTGGGCACCTTGTAGTTTGGGTTTTAACAGAGCCAGAAGATAAGACGCAAGACTGGGAGACACAGATAATAATATTAGGATTTTCAAAAGCATTACTATAGTATTATTTATGTTGCAAACAAAACAGTGTCATACAGGCTTTTTTACACAAGTGCACCACCAATAACACACAAAAACAATAATGAAGAAAAAAAAAAGGTGAATATATACAATATTAACACAGAGTATTCAGAGACCCAAAATGAAGAACAAGTAATTAAATAAATTAACGCATGTATATACATAAAAAAGGTAGTCTTCCTCAATGTCAGTTTGGTCAGGAAGATGCTCTCCAAACAATACTCAGTCACAAAAATTTTAATCTGTAAAAATATTCAAAAAGATAAATGTGCATATATGAAAAGTGAGCAGGGCACCAATAACCCAATTTATATGAACACCTCCACCAAAATAAATTATACTAGGTGATATTTTAATGCATAAAGGGGAATATATACAAAAATATGGCACAAGCCGCAACATTTGCTGTATTTAAATACTCGATAGAAAAAACACTCACCAAACTCACCAGATGGTCAAAATACAATCCTTGCTGGCAGGAAATGCATTTTATATGCGCCGCCATCTTGGCCACCTAATCACTGCTCATGTTGCGTATTCTTTCCAATCATGGTAAGTGTAGGAACATCCAAACTACCCATCACGTCACTGTGCTGCAAAGCTTCCATTAATGTCCATACACCTTCACTGCATGCTCAAGCACTCTGACTACTGAAAGACGGTAAGTTAGTACCCTTCTCTGAAATCTCCAGGAATCCTCTTACTTTCTGCAGTAAATTGAACTTTCTGTACTATTTCTCTCTACAGTGGTTGATGGCTATGAGCTGCTAGTGTTGCATTCTGACACCATGTAAAGCCACATAGGCATCTGTACCAGTACAGGTGCCCTCACTGCAGTACTAAAATGCTAGCAAAGATGTCCCCCTGCACTCACAAATTTAAAATGTTGTTCCTCTGGTCTTATTCTTCCTATAACTCTACAAATGTAGGCAAAGTTATGTTTGTATTTTTGGTGATTACCACTGTCAGTGTGCTTACCTTTTTCTATACATAAATATTCCATGTGTTTCTCATTTGGATTCAGCTGCTGACTTTACATTTAACATCTGAACACATCTGCTGAAAATTCTGGAAATGGTGTATACAGTGGTTTAATGAAGTCAGTCATTTGTGTTGATCAGGTGTACATATTGTGTTTTGCATAAATGAGGTTTCATGAAGTATAAAGAGCTTTGTGTATTGTGATGCATGTTGTCTAGAGTTATTGTTAGAGGTTAGTATTTTCTTGTGAGACATGTTTTTGTGGTTTGTGTACAAGTTACATTGTAATAAATGTCGGATTTATGAATATATGTCATTTGTGCTATACTGTATGCTGAATGGATTTAGGAGCATAGGTGTTTATGTATTACATGTGTATATATCTTTCAAGTTTGAATTAATTGCTGTGGGTTTAGAGAATTTTGAACTTTTTTTTCTTTTCATTTGTGTAAAAAATAAATTCCAATGTTTATTTTTTATTCTTTTGTGTTTTTTGTGAATAACAGTGGAGACTTACTTAGGCTGCTGTTAGTTAAGCCAATCCTGTCACCAAAGTTTAACCTCATTGATTTTGTAATATATTGTGAGTGAGCAGTCCTTCAGCTGTGACATCAGGGAGGCCCCACCCACAAAACACAAGGAACAAAGGAGAAAATGCAATGCATCAATAGTAAGTAAATAAAGAGAATTAAAGTTACTATAATACATAAATAAACATCAGAAAAATAATACTTAGCAATAAACAAAGACAACACAGAAATGAGTAATAAAAAATAAGTCAGGGAACACACCCTGGCTAAAATATAGTGCAGTGTATAAGGGAAGCGTTCTACAGGGAGAACAGGCATTTAGGTGAATGGAAGGATCAGAGGTTAAAAAAACCAGAGAAAAATGGAGGAAAAGATTTTCTAGATTAAAAGAATGCTTAATGCTGTCACTTGCAGCAACAAATATTAGTTGAATCTGTGAAGGAAGAAGGAAAATGGCAGATATGGAGAGATTATGATGAGAGTAACTTTAAGGAAATGTAAGTTACATTAAACAACAAATACAAAACCAGCAGTGTTTTACATACCAAGGATATACAGAAATGTTAAAATAAATTAAGTATGGAGGAGATTAAATGAAAATATGGAGTAACTGGAAACTATTAAGTTTGATAGTAAAAGAAAAGAAAGCTGTAGTATTATTTTAAAGAAATAAAAAGGTTAAGGAGATGCTTATATGTAAGAAAGAGAATGTTAATGGCTCACCAAAGTGTTTTTCAGATGGCCATGGATAATAACTTCTTTGAAGTAAGAAAAAGAGCACAACAGGAGATGACAAAGACATGGTAATCAAAACCTCCAAAGTGAGAACATTTTTATTACAAGTTTGCATATTTGTTTTATGACTATTGTAAGTTTTAGGAAAAGAGAACAGTAAACCAGTATGCTATGAAAAGTAACCATATAATAATTAAAAGGAAACTAGAGGAAATCCAGGAGAGAAAAAGTAATGTTTCTAAACTAATCAAATAGATTATAAATAATAAAACAAAGATCTTCAGGAGCCACTAGGAGAAGCTCTAACCTGTTGTCACCAGAAAGTAATTTGGAAACTTGGCCAAAAGTGGTCAAGGTATAAGTCTGTATGGCTCACTGAGTGCAGGATCAGGGGGTAAGTTGGGGAATGCACTGAATTTGTGGAAGGAGAAATAATAAACTAAGAGAGAGAAAGAGAGATCCATTTAACTAGAGATAAAAGAGGGAATTGGTGGGCAAGTTGACCAGCCCGCCCCACCTGTCAGACAATGGAACAAGACCTATGTAGCCGAGAGTGGCTGCACATGTACTGTTTTGCTTACAATTGTATTAAACTTTAAGTCTGCGTTTTGTGCATTATTTTTGCATGTTTTGTGCTTGTTAACACAACACTCCTCTTTATAAGTGGATCTCTCCTTGCATCATTCTGCTTTCAGAGATAACTCAAGAGTGCCTCTTATTTTGCACAACTGATATGATGACTAACAAAATTAGGTTGTTATTGGCTCGGCTTTACTAGCATTTGTAGGTCGGCTATTCATACTATGTATTTTTAATTTGGTAATACTTAAATGCACATTTAGATATGTACAAGACTCTTTTGTTAGTTGTTTCGTTGTCTTTAGAAACCTATGGATATACAGTATAGTGATTAATGTCCTGCACTAAGCAGCCCTAATTAAAGAAATGCTAATGAAGAATATTTAGGGGACAAGGACTCAATATATAAAAGTTAATATTTGTTACTCATTTTTTTGTATTAGACTATTCAAGTAGAATATAATAACAGGTAAATGAAAGGGTTAAAAATCCATTTACTTCACATTTTCAAAATGACTATAAAGAAATGATTAAAACTGGCACGGCCCGCATATACTACCCACCACAGTCTTTTTATATTAATTAGTAATAACATTCCATTTCTCCCTGGGCCATAAGTAAAACAATTTGGTGAATAAATTTTTAATCCTCTATGCAGTCAGCTCCAGGTGCATCAAATTAAAGATATTAAAAACAACAATGCTAAGTGGGAAAAGAATTAGGTTAATTCCAACTTTTTTTTTCCTTTGACAGAGCTCAAAAGAAATACTATCTATAACAAAGAGGAAAGAAGCTGAGATGAGTCATCACTAGCACCTACACCAACAGAAAAGGGATGAAACTCAAAAGACATAGGAGAGAGGATGAGCAACATAAAACTTACAGAAAAATATGGCAAATTAGCTGAGCCTAAATAAGTCATAAGAATAGGGAAACTCAATGATACCAAATGTTGAGATTTTCAGTTTTACATTTGTCTTAACATCTACCACAATGGCAATGTATGTAATAAAGATGCAGGTAGATACAATCTTGATAGCCGAAGAGCTTCTAAATCCTGAAGAAAATATGCATTGAGACCCATTAAAAGCAAATGTTCAAACACTGGAGCTCAACCTATAGAATGTAAGGAGTTGAAGTTTTTGCAATAAAAAGAACAATGCCTCAAAGGTACAGTTTGAGTGCTGTTTTAACACTTAACATTGGATGTTACAAATCACTTAAAACATGTTAAGTTTTGTAACAAACAATATACTATTGTCATTTCAGTCTAATTGTTCACTCAGACTGTACCATTCAGGGGGTCTGGCAATATGTCATTTTATTAAAATAGTCTTCTTATCATAGCAAAGGAGAATCAATGATTATGTTCTTGAATTATGGGTGTTCCTCTTATTTTACAGAGGTTCAAACACAAATGGTATGGGAAACTTGAGTGCCATCCTGTCACTGCCCGGTTGCCGGATCTTTATCATCTAACACTTGTCTACTTTTTCCCTTTCAGTTAGTCTTCTAAATTAAACACTAGAATCCCTGAAGCCTACGAAAAAACTTGTAATCCCGGGCCACTGACAGCAACATGTAAATTAAATGCTTTTTTCTTCTTTGGTTATATTCTTGAATAAAGGCATACTATTTATTTGATATTTGGACTAATGTTTTCACACATTATGCACTTTCACATCATTATTAGTATAACATGGAAAAATTTTCTATTTTGGGTATGTGTTCAGCATTTCTTGGCTCGCATTTTGTGTCATCCTACATTTACACAGATCATTGTAGACACGGGACACACATGAAAATGCATGTATTCCAAATGACAATATACTATTTACCCTATACAACTCCAGGCACCTCACACCATGATAAAGAGACGAGCTTGGAGAACTTCAGCTCTGTTCTTATAGACATTGATCGACACTTTTGCAAAACAAAAGACACTGATAAGGAAAGATGTGAAGGAATTTAAGGTGACCCAGGATTACAAGTTTTTTTGTAGAATTCATGGATTCTAGTGATAAGTAGCAGGGAAGGCCCAGGTCAGTGCAGATAAAAAAGTTTAGAGTATTGATGTTGGAATGAAAATTCAAATGTGTAAGATGGAAGGCTTTACGAGAAGCACTCATATTCAACTTGAAAAGGGTGAGTAAGGGATCAGGGGATAAAACATTATTAGAGAGTTGGCAAAAACATATTCAGGTAGCGGGTTAGACAATGGATGGATGGATATTCAGGTACATACATGCAAAGATATGAAATAGGTGATAAACAAAAATAGTCAAGACAAATATCATAGCTGAAAACTGTACAAATAAGAACCAACAAAATCAGGACACAATTTATTCAAGTGACATCTACATTGATTAGTCTCAGCTGAAGCTGCACATTGAAGCTCAAGGGCATTAAATTTAAACCAATTAGTATTAGCAACCTTGACAACTATTTAAAGAATTCTAGAGAAACACCTACACTATTTCTTACCTAAACACATGAGGCAAATATATAGGTAAAGTACCCTATATGGCCAAAAGTATCTGGACACCTCTCAAAATTACTGAGTTGAGGTGTTTCAGCCAGACCCAATATTAACAGGTGCATAAAATTAAGCTCATAGTCAATCTACATTGACTAACATTGGCAATAGAATGTGTAGTACTGAAGAGTTCAGTGGTTTTAAATGTGGCACTGCCATAGGATGCCACATTTGCCAAAAGTCAGTATGTGAAATTTCTGCTCTGCTAAATCATCTGTAAGTGCTGTTATTGTGATGTGGAATGATCTACGAGCAACTACAGCCCATTCACAAATTGGTAGACCACACAAACTCTCAGAGGGGGCTACTGAGTGCTTAATGTAAAAATTGCCTAACTTCTGTTGCATCACTCACAACAGAGTTCCAAACTGCCTTGGGAAGCGACATCAGCACAAGAACTAAGTGTCAGGAGATTCATGAAAAGGTTTCCATGGTTGAATAGGCACAAATTCCCATAGACACTCTCCAAAATCTTATGGAAAGCCTACTATGAGAGTGGAAGCTGGTATAGATGCTATGTGTGGTGAGCAGCTGCATATTAATGTTCATGGTTTTGGAATGTGATGCCCAACAAGCTCATGTATGTGTGATGGTCAGGTGTCCACAAAGTTTAGGCAGTATAGCATACTTCTATGCTATTGACTTTCTGTGCAAGTGACATTCTTCTACATTCTTCTGCTCTTAGCCTATGTTGCTTGCTCAGTTAGGACTTTATCAGGTAGTATTTAGCAGTAATGGGTGTTCTGTAAAATTCATTTGTAGCTTCTTCAAAGCTGCTTCTTTTGCAATACAGTACTTCAATTTCAAGTTATTATATTTTGCAATAAAGCACCCTTCTACTTGAGAGCCCATCATGCTATAAATTATGAATACCATAAAGTTAAAAAATTACAAAAAAAATCCATGCAACTAGAACACAATGTATATGTTTTTAAATGCTAATTGAAATTTACAAAAGTTTCAAAAAGATTTTGTATTGGTCCCTGACCCACATTTCAAGGTCAGCTGCACTCCACAATGTATCACTGCACAGTCAACAATGACAGGTAATACGAATATCATGAATATCTTACTATCAGTCCATCACTGTTAATGATATAACCACTACAAGACAGTACCACCTCAGGATGTTGAGAAGGGAAAGAACACAAATAGCAAAGACTTAAATGTCAAATAAAAATGACTGCTAAAATTTATAGAAAACAAAATGAAAAGCCTTACCAGCAGCTTTTAGTGAACGTTATGCTAAAATAACAAGTCTTCAGCCTTGACTTTAAGTGCTGAAACCAAGAAGCCTTTTTAAACGCTGGCGGGCAAATCATTTCACAGTTTAGCGGCCCTATAGATAAAGATTCTGCATACTGTATTTTTTTTATTATTTATCCTTGGAATTTTAAACAGGCCTAGCACTTCTTGGCTCTAATTATGATCCTTGCTGTTGTGTTTTGAATTAACCGTATAGCCGCAAGCAACAGAATTGAACAGCCTGACAATAAATCATTACAATAGACAAATCTGTTTGAAATAAATTAATGTTCCAATTTTTCAAGATCCTACAAGAGGTTTCTAAGGTAGATAAATGAGTTTTTTTTAATGTACAGAAATATGATCACAAAAGGTTAAATCTGTGTCAAAAATAACACCTACCCTCCAAGCTGATTAAATCAAAGTTAAGCATCTTCAGTAAAGAATCTCCATTGTTGACAGAATTTAAAAACCAAAAATGTTTTCATTTATGTTATTTTTTCCCAATAAAACAGTTAATTAATAACTCTACTAATGAACTACCATCCAGTTCCACTGATAAATACAAGTGAGATTTTTAACAGATTAGTCAGAACAGGGTCTAAAGAATGTGTAGTAGGTTTCAGTTTTGAAAATAAAACCTAACACTACCGATTCTGTCTTTAATTTAATTTTAATAAGGTGGTAAGTGCAAGGGGTGGCATGATAGAATATGATACACTCTTACTAGATCTGGAAGGTTACTGCTTAGTCTGCAATATTATATAAATCATCACTAAAGACATTCAAATAAATCATTGCTACTAATATTAAGTTGGCTTATGCCTGATAGCTGTAATAACATTTTTTTTTACTTAATTATCATTTGCATAGTTTGTATTGTTTGTTTAATTAGTTGTTCATATTTTAATCTAGTATTCTGGAGTAATAATTACAGCATGCTTTGTGGAAGGCTTGCTTATTCTGATTAAAAAAAAAATGTCTCCCTTACCCTTTTTCTAACTTCGTCCATCTCTGCTGAATGGAGAAATAGTGGGGAAGCTTCAGGTCAAACTGACTTCATTACTGCATATGCCTCTCACTATTTATTCATTTGATTTACGCATTTTGTCTTAAAAAATGTAACTAACCTTATTCAGCATAGCATTTTATGCATGTAAATATGAAATAAATGTAAAAATTACATGTTTTGGAGACATAATCAGAGCAGCTCATTTAAGGCACATTTGTTATACCATATCAGAGTGTCATAAAGTCAAATTTCTGAGCTCAAAATTCAATATTTTCAATGTTAAATTCAGAACACTAATACTAAATGACAACATGAAATATTCAAAATTTAATTTCAAATAAAAAATTGTGAAAAGTTAAAACAGCATAGAATTTTTTATCATTATAAATAATATTGGGTACCTGTGGAAAGTCCAAGCAGTCACAGGTAACCAGGCTAGAAATTCAGTGGAAATGTTAAGAGGCAGAATTGCTATCTCAAAACATTGTTAAAATATTAAATACTAAAAACAAGACATTCCTATAAAAATGTAGCTATGCACTCTAAAATATCATATATATTTATGTGTCACTTTCCATCCACTGGTTATGGTAAGGTTTGCAGTCACAGCTCACCAAGCTGGATAGATATTAACTAGATGTTTCCAGGTAAGCTAAGAGATGCAGTCTCTCCAGTGTGCTCTGGTTCTTTCCTGGGTCTTTTTCCAGTGTTTGGTGTGGGGCTTAGGTGCCAAGCTATTTAATAGACAAACATGGGCAGGACTCGTATGGCTATCCCAAATCTTAATAATGAAAATTGGCTCTTGGCACATGAAGGAAGCAGTGCAGAGTTACAAGTACTCGGTGGTTCACCTAAACAACAAACTGGACTGGTCTGACAACACTGTGGAGCTGTACAAGAAGGGCAAGAGCAAGCTGTATTTCCTGAGGAGACTCTGGTCTTTTAATGTATGCAGCAAGTTGCTGTAAATGTTCTACCAGTCTACAGTAGCCAGTGTGGTGTTCTACGCTGCAGTCTCCAGGGGAAGCAACCTCAGCACAAATGAAGCACAATGCCTAAATAAACATATCAGGTAAGCTTGTTCCACCACAGGGCTAACCCTGGACACACTAGAAGCTCTTGTGGAAGAGAGGATGATAGCAAAATTGGATGCCATCATGAAAATTTCCCTCCAACCCCTCCAGGAGATGTTACTTGGAGTACTTTTACCCACAGGCTCATTCCAGCACGATGTTCTAAGATGCACCTCTGGAATTCTTTTCTGCCTACTGCTGTCAGGCAATTCCATGCTTTCTTCCAGCATACTCTTTAAGGTAATTTTGAAATTTCTGCAAAACATGTATTTATTTATTTATTGGTTGATTAATTGGCTGTAATATTTGTCCTATGAGTCTGTATCTTGTTTTTTATGTTTCTGTTGCTGTAAGCATTTAAATTTCCCCTTGGGATTAATAAAGTTTATCCAGTCTAATCTAACCAAAAAAGATCTTATTTGGCAGGGATGCTGTTAGAGATTGTGCAGGATAGTGTAAATCCTGGCTCGATATGGTTGGACTTATCGTTTTGCATGGCACTGACTCTGGAACCATGCTTCCTGATTCAGAGTACTGTATACTCTCCCCAGTGGAAAGGCTTTGAGTGGGTGTGAAGTCAGAACAGGCAGACATACATTTGAGGTATGGTATCAGCAGACTAGTGGTTCTCAACCTTTTTTTTACTAAGGGCTTCAGCTCATGTTTGCAAAGAGCAAAGTGAGTATCATAAAAGAAATAAATATGTTTCCATGAAAAGACTTAATTTTTATAAAATACTCACTGTAATGATATTTAATATTTTTTTACTCAAATCGTCTAAATTGAATTAATTTTTCTTAAGTAACACTTATATTATTTAGCTTTCTGGTCCTTGTATTATTTAACTTTATGTCTAGATGTGCATCTTATAGTCAGGAGAGAGGTGAGAGACAGCTCAACAGATTACTGATTACTTGAACTTCTAGTTGAGCAGACACTGGCTGGACTGGTTGCAATGCTCACCAGTAACTTTTCAACTATTTCACGATTAATTTAAGATCTGATGGACTTAGCAACTGTTTTCATTTGGGTAGACTTATTATTTGAGTATTATTTTTCAGTCATTTAAAGTTAGACTGATGATTTCTAGCTTGACTGGTGATTTTGTTGACACTTCAGTGTGGCTGTGTATGGACTATTTTCAGCCTGTTCTCCGGACATCTGAGTTTTCTGTGTCCTCACTTAAAATGTGGACTGGTAGGATATTTATTTGGTTCGTGTTTGTTTGGACCCTCCTGTCGCTCGCTATCCAACCAGCGATTGACCTGCTTCAGTACTCGGCTGCCAAGCTCCTCCGACTGCACTTCCACCTGTCTGAGCCTCTGCTGACTGAGCTGTATCTCCACCTCAACATTGCATTCCTCCCCCATCGGAAATACATCTACCGTGGGTCCCGCCGGAGTCTCCAGGCTAACACTTCGAAAATTATAAATTCCATCTGGTCTAATTCTCAACGTCCTCCACATAACTCAGGCAGGGTCGTGGATCACAGTGTGTTAGCCAGCCTACCTCGGTCGGCTAACATCGTTGCCAAATGCAATAACACCATTGTCAACTTTGGTTAGTTGAACATCCACTCACTTACAAGCAATGGGCATCTCATCCAGGATCTCCTCACCGATTGTAAGTTTGACGTTTTCTGTCTAACCAAGACATGGCAACAACCTCATGACTTTTCCCAAATTAACAAATCCACACCCCCCGGGGATTTGTTTACATTTTTCAACCCCATGGCTCTGGCCGGGAAGGAGGTCTTGCAAAAATGTATTGTGAGAAGTGGAAAGTCCTGCTGTTGTCCGTTCCTGCCTTCAGCTCTTTTGAATCCATTTTGTGTCAATTAACTGGACCTATTCCTATTATTACAACTGTTTACCGCCCCCCCTAAATCAAATAATGAATTTTTGAATGACTTTGCTGTTTTTCTTACACACTTATCTACTGTTTCATGATCAAAATGATTTCAAAATACTTGTGGGGGATTTCAATATACATATGGATAATATCAATGTCCCTATTACTAGAGACTTTACATCTTGCCTTGAGAGTTTTGGATTCCAGCAGCTTACTGATGTTCCCACCCACACTAAAGAACATATCTTGGACTTGATTTGCTGTTCTGGAGTTGACCCCCTTGATTGTACTGCAGATGAAATCCCCATAACTGATCATTTTCTTATTTTATTTAATGTTAATTTTGCCCTTTACAATACTATGCTTTCCCGTCTCATGTCTTTCCGTAATAGCAAGAATATTAACTTGGATTTTCTTTCCTCTAGTATTCATTCCCTTATGGATACTCATAATTTATCCACTCCTGAAGAACTGGTTTCACGCTATAACACTGAACTCTATGGTATTCTTAACTCTCTTGCTCTGTTAAAAACTAGATATGTTCATTTTTTTCTGCTCCCTGGTTCATGCCTGAACGGATTTTTTCAGTATTTAATTTTAATTTCACCTACCTACTCACCTGTTTTCCTCTTTTCAGCTTCCTGCTTTCTCAGAAATCTCAGATCTCGTCTATAAGTCTAAGCCATCTACCTGTCAACTGGATCCCCTACCCACAGTTCTAGTTAAAGTCTGCCTGCACTCTCTGGTCCCCCTTATTTCTGTTATTCACTCCTCTCTCACCACCGGAACTGTTTATTCATCTTTTAAAATTGCTGAAATAACCCCAATTCTGAAAAAACCTGGTGCTGATCATACTAATTTCAGTAATTTTCGTCCCATTTCTTGACCCTTCATTTCCAAAAATCTTGAAAAAATAGTGGCAATTCAATTTCATCCTCATTTATCTCAAAATAATCTGTATGAACAGATCCAGTCTGGTTTTTGCCCCCTCCATAGTACAGAAACGGCACTTATCAAAATTACTAACAACCTCCCTATAGCAGCTGATTCTGGTTTAATCACTATTCTCGTCCTTCTTGATCTGAGTGTGGCCTTTGATACTATTGTCACACTATTCTTCTTAATAAGTTATCTTCAATTGGCATTACCGACACTTTACTAGATTGGTTCAGATCCAATCTCTTAGGCCGCACTCAGTTTGTTCAGGTAAAAACTTTTACATCCCAACCCATCTCTGTTACTTCAGGTGTGCCCCAGGGCTCTGTCCTGGGGTCCCTTCTTTTCATTATTTTTCTTCTTCCCCTTGGCAATATCTTTTGCAAATACTGTATAACATTAGCTTCTGCTGTTACGCTGATGACACCCAGCTCTACCTCACTAGCAAACCTACTTTTTACTTTCCACCTTCCTCGCTTATTGATTGCATAGCAGAAATGAAATCCTGGTTTTCTCCAAATTTTCTAAAATTAAATAGTGATGAAACTGAGGTTCTCCTTATTGGTACAAAATCAACATTATCCAAAACGAATAAATCATTTGCTATTGATAATTACTCTGTCTCCCCTTCTCCACAGGTTAAGAGTCTGGGTGTCATCCTTGACGGTACTCTGTCTTTTAAGTCCCACATCAGTAATATCTCCCAGTCTGCATATTTCCACCTGTGTAACATTAGACACCAGGCACTGCTCATCACTTGTCCAATACAGTCCCCACAGTGAAGCATGGCGGTGGCAACATCATGCTTTGGGGGTGTTTTTCAGCTGCAGGGACAGGACGACTGGTTGCAATCGAGGGAAAGATGAATGTGGCCAAGTACTGTACAGGGATATCCTGGAAAAAAACCTTCTCCAGAGTGCTAAGGACCTCAGACTCGGCCGAAGGTTTACCTTCCAACAAGACAATGACCCTAAGCACACAGCTAAAATAACGAAGGAGTGGCTTCACAACAACTCTGTGACTGTTCTTGAATGGCCCAGCCAGAGCCCTGACTTAAACCCAATTGAGCATCTCTGGAGAGACCTAAAAATGGCTGTCCACCAACGTTTACCATCCAACCTGACAGAACTGGAGAGGATCTGCAAGGAGGAATGGCAGAGGATCCCCAAATCCAGGTGTGAAAAACTTGTTGCATCTTTCCCAAGAAGACTCATGGCTGTATTGGCTCAAAAGGGTGCTTCTACTAAATACTGAGCAAATGGTCTGAATACTTAGGACCATGTGATATTTCAGTTTTTCTTTTTTAATAAATCTGCAACAATTTCAAAAATTCTTTTTTTGTCTGTCAATATGGGGTGCTGTGTGTACATTAATGAAGAAAAAAATTAACTTAAATGATTTTAGCAAATGGCTGCAATATAACAGAGTGAAAAATTGAAGGGGGTCTGAATACTTTCCGTACCCACTGTAAATGGATGAAAAGGACTGCAATAAAAAATTCAGAAGTAAATAATGTTGTGGAGAACAAGGAATAGAATCATCCCAAGAAGAGCTGAAAATGGAGGACCCAGTTTATGTGGCTGGAAGGCAGGACTAAAATATATGAAAAAAAGAAATAGATAAACTGCTCGATAAACTGGTGACTAGAGTCTTTACAGGAATTTTTGACTTCTTTAAAAACTGAATTCCAGCTCAAGGTGTAAGAAGTATCCAGAGCTGAATTCCATGTGACTGAAATGGAGGGAGTTTTCTTGCCTGTATCACTAAGATGTGTGTAAATCATGGAGACCAATTTGAATTGAAACTTTGCTGTAAAAACCAAATTTTAAAAGGAAGAGATGAAATAGTTAAAAAAAAGAGTTTTGAGGATTGACCTTAGCTGTAGGTAAAAGAAAAAAAGCTGAAGAAGACACTGAAAATTCAGAGAGATAGGTCGCAGAATGAACTGAGCCCTTACTCCCTACAAAGACAGCCAAGTGTATGAACACCTAAACCAGACCAGAAAAAAAAACACACCCACCAATATTAACAGCATTACTTTGAGAGATAGGGGCCTGTAAATACAATTACTGCACAAAACCCAAAGGTGTCGTGATTTGCCAAAAAAGTATGTATGAAATAATATAACCTAATTTGTTGGAGCTAGATATCATTTGGTACAGACTAAAAAAACTGATCTGATAGGTGCAGCTGCAGTCCTAGACAGGTTTCAATGGAGCGTTAATAAGTTGGTAAAGTGGTAAAAGAGAAAAAAACAGTGAGGTAAGGCAGACAAAATAAAGGCTCAATGGTTGCATTTGAAATGCAAAAGAAAATGTGTATTTCAGCTAAGCAGCAGTAATACAGGCTGTTTATGCACACCTTTGGTCTGTAAAGTAAACCAGACATAAGAAAACAAAGCTGCTGTTAATGGTGGCCACTCCATCTGTCACAGAGATTTTCAACATGTTAGTTTTTGCCAATGAAGAGAATAAGGAAAAAGTTGACAAAGTCATAAAGAGATTGGATGAACAGTGTGTATGTGTTCCCTTCACAACTTCAGCTGCAAGGCACAAATTTTTATTCCCTTTAAATTGATCTGAGATATAAGGGACAAATGTGCAGCTTTGCTAATTTAATGCCGCCAATGATAAGAGATCAAATTGGTTTTGACACGATATTATAAACAAATTAGAGATTGATGACTTTGAGAGACAAGCTAAGTTTAGAAAATTATTAAACTATAAAAATCTGCAGGGCAAGTGAACTAATTCACATTTATAAATATTTAATGATGATGCCAATGACAACATGCATGTTAATGCAATATTGACAAAGTCATAAAGAAAAGCATTTGGTATAGTGCTCCAAAGCAAGATGAAGAATACACTTTTAACTGTAAACACCGCCACACAACATGGACCATGATAACGTCTTGCTTATGATAAACAGAGAATGAATTACAAAGAAAAAAATCACTTACGTTAGCCAAACTATTTTTTCTAAGAAGGCACAAAGTGAACAGTAAAATGTGGTATCTTGTGGATATGATTTAATTGAAACATTTTAAAGCATGATTTCATGACAGTTTGCAACCAGAAGATGAAAGAAATGAATGGATGAAAATCCATTACTACAAAAGTAAAACCAACTAAAGGCATACAATTAACAGATTACTGAAACAATACGCATATGCAATCTTTAACTATTCAAAGGTAAAGTACTTTATCTCATATTTGTTGTTATTCCAGAAGGATATGACACACTGTTAGGTGATGAAGCCTGTGAGAATTTAAAACTAGTTAAAGAGGATATGTTGTTTAAACTAATGCCAATTCAGAAAGTGCTACACCTAATTTTCTTTTATGCCTGAAGGCTGAGCAGGGAAAGAATGAAAAAAATAAATGGAGATGAATCATAGTCAAAAAGCCTGAAATGATTCAGTTACCAAAAAGACATTAATTCTGTCACCAAAGACAAAATGAAAACTGAAAGACGTAGTCAAAATAGAAAGAAAAAGGCTTCCAAAAATAGAATTCAGAAAGAAATAAGCAAAAAGCTACCTGGTTTTATTCATTATCACAAATGGTAAATGACCCATGGAGCAGGTATTTAAGGTGTCACGTCAATGATGTCAGATGATGTGGCACTCAAAACTAATTCCCCAATGCGACTGGGAATGACATCCTAATAACGGGACTCAAAATACAGTGACACTTACAAAACAAAATGGGACTGTGGTAACAAGAAAATAATAACAAAATCAAAAGAACATTTCCAGAAGCTGTGAAAATGTACTTTGGTATAAAAAACACTAAATGCACATGTATTTTTTCCTGGAAAAATGTATGACACTCATAATACATTTTTAAAGAGTAACACTTGAAATAGTTTTTGATGTTATAGGAGATAGAGAGATAATTTGGCCAAGAGGAAAAGTTAGTTTAGAATTTCAAGAAATAGTATAGCCAACAAACAACAACAACTACCCTCAAATACAAAGAATTACAAAAGAGAAGAAAACCTTTTACTTAGCTAAATATAAGAGTGCAGTCACAGTAAAACATTCTAAAGTCTTATTGCAGAAGTTATAAAGAGCTCCAGTAGCTTTTCTTGACACAGTTCTGCCAAATAATTTGGTGGCTAAAATGACCCAATTCTAGTGTGTCAGAGAGATGAGATGAGGTGTTGTTCATAATGGCCGTCAGTTTTTGTCTTCATTCTCTCACCTGACACTCCCTCTAGTGGGTCAATATTGTATCTTATAGCTAAGAATGCTTTCTTAATCAGCTTGTTGATTTGGTGGGTATCTCGTGAAGTGATGTTAATAGTCCAGCACACTACAGCATAAAAATCTTTACAATTCAGCTATAAAATTCAGCTTAATTCTGATGTTAAATACAAGAAGAGTTCCACCACTATTATGAGATCAGCTAAAGGAGACAGGATGACAAGGCTTGGAGTAATTAATAACTGGAAGAGTCCATTTACTGGGTTAACTGTATTCTAATCAAATCAGCTTTTGTATGGCGCTCTTCACTTGGGTGTAGGCTCAGAGCACTGTAAAACCTTCACAGGTAAAACTACAAACATTACAAATTACTAATTGCATAATACACTATTGTATGTAGTAATGATAGTGGTCAAAAGTAAAATAAAGAGAGAGAGAGAGAGGGAGATTAGGAGCACACGCTAATACAGCGCATTGCCGCACCCACCACATGAAAAATCAATTCAGGATGCCCAGATTAGGACCTGAGTGTAGCCATGCAATGGATGACACCTCAGCATCACAGTAGTTTTTTTATGGTGGAGATGGCTGATAAATGTGAATAGATCTAAAGGACCTGAATGCAAATTTATGGAGTGTACTAATAAATGCCAAAAGGAGAAGAAATTACTATGAAAATGGCTGGTACAGAATACTTTGTAACAATCAGTAACCTCTATATTTTAAAAAAAAATTATAATTATTTCATGTTATCACAACTACTATACATTTAACATCCCCTTTGACAGATAATGCTTTTTGATTTTACCCTTTTGCATTATTTTATATTCTAAAAATTTTCAGTTCATAATGGAGCATATCAGTGAAGTTTTAGAACATGCTTGTGTGTAGGTAGATGACTTTGTAATACTGGGGAACACACCACAATAACACAATGAATGATTAACTAAAGTTCTGCAGAGTATTTAGTCAACACTGTATAAACAATGCCAATTTGATGCAAAAATCTCTTTTATTGGTGAACAATTTTTTGCAGAAGGTATAGGACCAAACAAAAGCTACTCAACATGTGCCTAGACCACTTTACAAAAAAAGTTTATTGTGCATACTGGGAATGATTAATTTCCTTATAGAATGTTGGTTAAAGCAGATAACAGAGGAGACAGCTAGAGACCTCCTGTTAAAAAGAGTCATTGCACATCTTCAAAATTGAAGACCTAATAAATTTTACTACAGTTGTCACAGCTAAGTGATTAATTACATGACAAAACAAAACTATCATTCCTTATGCGATGCAGCTAAAGTTGTTCAACAGAATTCATGAAGAGTACAGTGGAAAGCAAAAAGTACCAAAGAAAAGTTGAGAATTCCGCTTATTGGCCTGGAATGGATCATGAGATAAGGGCATTGATAGAAAACTATGAAAAATGCTATACATTTTGGAACAAGGAATCTCAAGAACCCATGGTCATGAATACCATGAAAGAATGTTAGTATGGATTTGTTTTTAGTAATCCATAAACTAAGCAGACGAACAGGTTAGATCAGGTCTACTGCTATTGACAGCTGCTGACCTCTCAATATACAGTAATATTAGTGCCCTAAATTTCTCGACTCTACTGCCCCTTTTCTGATAACAAATAGGACACCCAACTTTAAAATGTTTGTCAAACTATATTAATATTAAACCTGAAATACAAAATGACACACATTGCAATTAACAGTTCCAAAATATTGCTTCAGTCTTAGTGAAAAGTCACTTGCTGAAACTTGGTGAAGCACATTTAATTGTGATATCAGAAATGTAGTTGATCCCAGAAAGAAAACAGCTTGTCTCCAAATGCATAATTTAAATCCTGTCAGTGGTCCACTCCTCCAAGGTATTCCTGTTTACCTCAACTCTAGAAGCATCTCTGGAAAATTCAGGGCAGGACCTATTCCAGGTAGATATTATTTCCTCTGGTAGAAAAGCAACTTTTCCATCTAAATCTCAGAATGCTGGTGTTAAAAAATCACATCCATGGTGTTAACACCTAACATGACTCAGGCTCAGAATTTAATGTAATTACAGTTAAGGCCAATACAAATTTGGGGTGATGTTTAATGATTCAATTTACAGTGTACTGCTTGGATGAATCTCAAGACTGTACTCTGCTACCATCTAGTGAATAAAAGAACATTATGCTGCAAAAGATCATGAATATTTCTATGTGGTCTGCCATTCTAATGTATCTCATCAATTTTCATAGGTGAAGAAGAGCTTTCAACCATAACACAATTGTGTGAAAATGAGAAGCTGTAAATCCAGCTTTACAATAAACTGAAACTGAACCATTAGCTGAATTAAGCAATAATGGTGACAATGTGAATTTATCATCAGATGTTGGCATGGACAGTGACATTGAAGCATATAGCACTGTACGATTGAACTTCCACAATGTCTGTGATAAATTCAGTCCTGTGAAGGTTCACTGAGGTAAATGAAATGTAGATGTCACTAAAAATTCCGCTTTGTAGCCTACAGTAACACAATGGGTGCATCACTTGTGTGGATCAGAAACTGACATTCTACCCTCTCAAGTTAGGAAAGTGCAAATTTTAATGCAACTTCTGAAGAATGCTGTACACATTATCTCAGATTGCTGTTTAACTCTTCTGATCAGAAAAGCAAACATTACCATTCCCTGCAATGTACAGAAAATGACAAACAGAGCTAATGCAAAAGGTGAAAAATGAAAATTTAGAAAGTCAGCTAAAATATATTCAACCTCTATTGACAAATGATGTAGCAAATGTTTAACACAAAGTTTGCAGAATACAAAATCTAAAATCATTTACTGTAAGAATGGACAATTTCTGTGAAGGAATTGTAAAAGTTGTTTAAAAAGATACTTTTGTGGAACAACACAGTATAAATGGACCAAGGACAAATAAAGACCCAAACACCAAGCTATCTACACCATTATTTGTATAAGACAAAGCAGATACACCTTCTGAGGAAGCTAATATTACTACTTTGAGGAGATCTACAAGACAGACAACCAGAAAGGCTCAATTTGTATAGCTGGAAGTTAGTAGTTATGTTTCCTGATTATATATGTATAAGTTTGACACATTGTAAGTGTGTTTTATGCTTTAGGAAAATAGTATGTAATTATATTAGAAATAACTGTTGACGTTTAATTGACACTAAACATTAGAACAATAGAAATTTGAAGTGTGAGGAGACCATTCAGTCCATCAGACTAGTTTGTTTAGTTGATATCTTAGCTGTTCCAATGTCTCATCCAGATACAACTTACAAGTTAACGGGGTTTCTGCTCCCACTACATGGCTCAGTAGTTTGTTCCGGATTCCCACAACTCTTTGTGTAAAGTACTATCAGGCTTCAGTCCTAAATGGCCTTTCTTTAAATTTCCACTGGTGTTCTCGATGAACTGAGTCGAACGCTTTGCGAAAATCAGTAAAGGCAGCAAAGAAACTCAGATATTCGTGTTTGCGCTCCATGAGAATCCTCAGTGCCAGGATGCGTCGATGGTAGACTTCTTAGGCTGGTAGATGAGCAAGTGATCACGGATCCTATTGAGGACGACCCTAACAAAGACCTTACCCGACACCGAGAGCAGTGTTATCGCCCTGTAGTTGTTGCAATCCAGTCGATCACCTTTCCCTTTCCAGATAGGGACGACAAGTCCCATTTTCCAGTCAGTTGGGATGATGCCAGTCTCCCAAATGGAAGCAAAGATTGCTTACAGTGCCAGGAGGACAGTCTTACCACCAGCCTGGAGAAGTTCACCCCAGATACCACAGATCCCTGCAGCCCTTTCCCCCACGCCTCAGCTGGTTCACCACCTGTGCAATCACAGTGAGATCAGGTGGTTCACAGCTAATTGAAGGATCGACCTCAAAGACCATGTACCCAGAGATATCCAACGTCCTAGCCGGAGGATCAGCTTTGAACAACTGCTCAAAATAGCCAGCCCAGCAGGTCACAACTGCAGTGTCATCGTTCCATCAGCCGCCCTGACTGCGACTCTCCAAGGACCAGATTAAGATGTGCGTAATGCTTTGATTACTCTGTAAGCAGGACGTGGGTCGCTAGACCACAGATGGTGTGTCACTGGCTCACAGATTCCTCTAACAAACGCCTCTTTATCTGCCCTCAGAGCCCTCGCAGTCATCCTTCTCAGTTCCCGGTACAGACCAGAGTTGCCATTGAGCTGTGTGCTGCGACTCCTCTCGATGATATCCAGGGTGCCCTGTCAGATGAAACACCTCCTTCTGAGAACACTGGTAACACCAACACAGCCCTCAGCAACCTTCAGGGTCTTCTCACAGAAGGTCCCCCTCATCACATTAGGATCGGCAGTCGTACCCAAATCTGAAAGTTCCTCACACAAACTGCGTGCAAACTCATTACAAACAGCCTGGTTTTGGAGTCTGGCCAAGTCCAGGCTCATTAACCTAGTAGGTGCTAACCTACTGGACCTAAGCTGGATCCTAAGAGTAGCAACAACAAGTCTGTGGTCAGAATTCACAAACTGGGCACTTCTGTATACCCTGCAGTTTTGCAAGAGTCTCCAGCGTCTGCCCACGAGGATGTGATTGATCTCCTTCACCGCACCACCAGTATTGGAGTACCAAGTCCAACAATGCGGTTCAGGGCGCTGGAACCAGGATCCAGCGATCTGCAGCCCCTGATCTTTTGCAAAGTCAAGAAGCATGGAGCCACTTTCATCACGGTCACCAGACCCATGAGGACCGAGACAATCCTCATAGCCAGCCCTGTCAGTGCCAGTAGTTGCATTGAAGTCACCCATGATCAGAGGAGTGTCACTTCATGGGCAACCATCAACCACCAAGCAAAGCTGCGAATAATCAAAAAGTGTGATTATGTGGGACATCCTGAGGGTTCACAGGATCCCCTCGAGGTTGCTGGATATCATGGCTGGCCTCTACACTGGTACTGTGAGTGCTGTGCAGAGTGGAGGCAAGACCTCTGCATTTTTCCCAGTTGATTCTGGGGTTCATCAGGGGTGTGTTCTTCCTCCTACTCTGTTCAATGTTTGCATGGACTGGGTGTTGGACAAGGTCATGGGGTCCAGCAGCTGTGGGGCATCTGTTGGTGAAGAAAGATTCACGGATCTTGACTTTGCTGACGATGCTGTGATCTTTGCGGAGTCAATGGAGGCTCTGATCAGGGAGCTCGAGAGACTGAACGAGGAGTCTGAGTGTCTGGGCTTGTGAGTGTCTTGGATAAAAACCAAGATTCAGGCCTTTAATGACCTCTTGGGCACAGCCATCAGCAGTGTGTCTGTTTGCGGAAAGAGTGTTGACCTTGTTGAGAGGTTTACTTACCTTGGCAGTGACATTCATGACACTTATGAAGTCAGTAGACGGATTGGCAGAGCATGGGGGTTCATGAGGTCGGTGGAAAGGGGTGTGTGGTGCTCCTGGTATCTATGCAAAAGGACAAAGGTCCAAGTCTTTAGAGTCCTGGTACTTCCTGTCTTGCTATATGGTTGCGAGACATGGACACTATCCAGTGACCTGAGATGAAGACTGGACTCCTTTGGTACTGTGTCTCTCCGGAAAATCCTTGGGTACCGCTGGTTTGACTTTGTTTTGAATGAGCGGTTGCTCTTGGAGTCCCAAATGAGGCACATTATCTGCATTCTAAGGGAGCATCAGTTAGGGCACTACGGCCATGTGGTGCATTTCCCTGAGGGTGATCCGGTTCATAAGATCCTCATTGTTAGGGACCCGAGTCGCTGGACCAGGCCAAGGGTTCGTCCACATAACATCTGTCTGCGGCAGACACAGGGTCATTTCCGGAGGGTGGGACTGGACCGTGCGTCTGCCTGGGGGGTTTAAAACCGGGATCCCGAGTTGTTTCTTCGTGTAGTGGGTGCGGCAATGCACTGTACCAGTGCATGCTCTCTAACTTGATTTGACTTGACTTGGTGTCCTCGACATGATTCACCATGACCACAACACAAAAGTATGTATTACAAGATTATTTAGTAAGACGGGTTATTTTGATATTGTAGGACAAGAATAAGAGGTAAAATAAAAAAGCAGCCACAATCAGCAATGTGTATATCATGGATCTTATAAAAATATTAAAAAACCCATTTAAATATTTTAATTTTTTTTGTGAACATGGATGTAGATTTTTTCTTTACCTGTGTATCATTACTTGCAATTAAAAAGCACCCAATGCTAATATCTTATTATTTCTCAATATCTATGTTTTGTATCTAAATAGTTATTAAATCTTTGGAAAGCTGCTTAATTATCATATAATATTTTCAACAAATATTAATATATTGCCTAAATTGAGTAGTGAAACTTTTATGCATATTTGTCTCTACCAATGCACCTTTCTAAGCATCCTCATTGTATTTATACTCAGGTTGTTACTGCTATTTTAAATTGAATTGAATGTAACCATAGGTGCCTTTAACTCTTCTTTAAGATCACTTATATTCTCAACAGAAAAACATACCATTAAATTAATTTGCAGTGATTGCTGTAAAACACACCACGGTTTTCAGTGATGTTTGCTTTGAGATTTCCTGTCAGTTGGTGATGGCAGCACTTTGCACTGTATCTCAAAGACTTCCAGATTAGGTGCTATGCCAGCATTGAATTTGTTCTAATTATCACTGAAAGCACATTAGGTGCACAGAAAGCACTGTGAACTACTGAAGCTCTCCTGTCATGTAAAATGTATTCCCACAGCTGCATTTATGATAACAAAAAGAACCTTCACAATCAACCCCTACAGGTCTGCAAGCAGTTTTAGATGAAATTTAATATACAAAATTCATAAAAACAGACAGGGGGCACTCTTACTCTAAATAATAATAATAATCATAATTTGTATTTATAGATTCACATTTCCCATGCTTAAAGCACTTATAACAAGGGCCAAGGTATACAAAAACAGATCATTTGTTAAACAACTAAACTCAATGGTGTGGTGAGTAAAATAATAAAACAAAGTAGCAAATAAACATAAGGAGAAAAAAAATCACTTTCAAGGTCAGGCAGAGCAATACGTTTAAAGAGACACCAGGCATCAGTCACCTTTAAAGTACATTATCTTCAAGGCAACCCTCCAGCTGTCTCACCAGGGGCATGACCAGGCTGTATTGGATAAAAGCAGGCCAACAGACATGCAGTGATGAATGTAGAGAAGAGTCACAAATTTGTACAGCTAGTAAACCTGTCTTGGTTAACAATTTCTCCATTTCATGTAAAGTACACATTTTCAATTATGATATACTAGTATCTTGTGAATTATGATTTTACTACTGTAAGACATTTTATTTATTGGAAAAATATTATTTTTGTAAGACTAATATAAATGAAATAAAGAAAATATGGCAAAACAAAACATATGGCATGGAGAGAAATACCGTACACAAATGGAGAGAAAATACAAAACCATGTAAATTAAGGAGTCACCATACTGTGTGATTTATAGCGCCTGCTGAGGCAGGAGAGCAGTAGATTTTTAATTAGAAAGTGAATAAGAGGACGAATCAAGGTCAGTATAACAAGCAAGGGTTTATACTGGAAAGACAAAGAAAAGTAAATAAAAATCAAAACATGAAACAAAATTCAAAGGTTGAGAATGTTATATGGGAATTGATAACTAAAATATAATCACAGTCAAAATGAATAATGAAAGTCGATGTCAAAGAACACAAACACAGTTGAAATTAGAGATTTAATGAAAACACTCAGAAACAATGCTTGGTTTTTTGGGGCATAGGTACAAACTTGGACAACCAAGAAGAGCATGATGCATACCTTAATACCTTCAACCTGGTGGTGTTTTATGTCGCACACACATCCAGTTGACTTTACATAGCAATGGCATAGCATCTATCAGTAGAAAGATCCCAAAATGGCAGTGCCCATCTGGGAGTAAAGATCTTTTTTTCTGTAATACAGAAGGCTGGATTGACTGCCTTTGGTTAAAGTTGACATATGTCATGATAAGACAAAGTATGTATAAGAACGCATACAAGAGTAAATGAGTGGTTCTGAAAGTTTTTTTCTTGTGACCCAATTTTGACTAATATGTATCTTTGACACCAGAATCGCTGCTTACTATCATCTCTTTGGAGAATCATCGCTGAAGCACACTGTAGGGGAGCAATGGTCTTTGCTTTAACTGCACATGCCAACCCATCTCAAGACACCCCACAAACCATGTGCGACCCTTTCCAATTCAGTACTTTGGTAATCTGCCTTCTAGGCAATACCACTTTAATAGAAAAAAGTCATATGAATAGAGTAGATTGGACATTTCAAGATAGACGTTGAAGCATTTACCTATAAGTCATTAAGTGCAGGGTGCGCTTTAGCAATCATTTTAACTTTGTCTTCTGTAGGTTCACGCAACGGGACACCGGCGACAGGACTGGCGCGCCTCCAGGTCAAGGCCTGCTGGAGGACGCTGCACGTACCCCATCATAAAGGCGAGCGTCTCTTTTCTCCTACCCTTGGCAAAGGTAGGTGCAAAGCGTTTTAGGTAAGAACGTGCATGCATACATTAGTGTGAGGAGGGAATTCCCAAAGAAAAGAAGTACTTACTGTTGTCGGAGATGGCTTGGGTGGCGACCCAGCTGGGACACCAAGGAAGACTGGAGGAGGGCTTACGCCTTCCCCAGACCATGGTTCCTTTGGGAGCCATGGGTACAGAGCTTAGAAGCTCAACCCTGTAGGGGCCCATGGTCACTGCCTTTGGAGCCCTGGACCTCAGCACTTCCGCCACACCTGGAAGGGCCGGGGGGAAGAAGACTGGGGACACCCGGAGTGCTTCTGGGTACGCAGCTGGCACTTCTGCCACACAGGGGTGTGTTGGTGGGAGATGGTCGGGAAGCACCTGAAGCACATCTGGGTGTGTATAAAAGGGGCCGCCTCCCTTCATATGATGGCGAGAGTCAGGAGAGGAGTCGGACAGAGCTTGGTGGAGGAGGCAAGGAGGCGGCCTGAAGGAACTGAGACATTGTTGTTGGCCAGGACTTTGGGGACTTTTGGGATTTGCGTGCACTTGAACTTGTAAATAGTTATTGTGACAGTTTAGGACTTTGTCGTCCCCTTGAACCCTCAGATCAGACACCAGACACCAGATAAAAGTCAAAATAATGATTTTTTTATAATAATAATGTGTAAAAAACACCCTCCTATCCACAATACTCATAAATCAATAATACAAAAACCAATCCTCCTACTCCCAGACACGTTGCCACCCTTCAACCCAGCTCAGCTCATTTGTCTGGGATTTCCCAGAGTCCTTTATAGTCCGTGACCCGGAAGTGCTTCTGAACCCTCAGTCCATGTGACTTCTGGGTCAGATCAAAACCTCTTCTTTTCTTCATCCCAGAAGCACGTCATTCCTTCTGTCCATGTGACTGGGACGTACTTCCGGGGTGTAGGGAAAATAGATTTCCTTGTTCCTCCCTGCAGCGACTTCTGGTGGTCCCCATGGTAGCCAGCAGGGCCGTGCATAAGAACTTCGTTGTCCATAATTCCATGCTGGCATTCGGGGCACCACCATGCTGCAAGGTGGGCTCCATCTAGCGGTCTGGGGGTATTGGCCGGGATGAATGACCGGCCATATCTCACATTATGAATAAACGTGTGTTGGGTGACATTAACGTGTCCACCTGTCTGTGTCTGGGCCGGCTTCCACAACGGCATCCCAGATGGGACTCTCTGCCTGGTTCAAAGCAGGGACCCAGACAAAATAATTTTGTGGACAGCCCGGTGCAGCAGGTGCACCCACACACGTACTGCGGGAGTAGTATGCGCATAACCCCTGCGGAGAGAGTCGCCCGACAGACCGCTACCGGACTGCGGTCAGAACGTGCTCTCCTGGTGCGGAGCAACATCAACGGACCTTACCGGAGTGCAGCTGCTTTACAGATGTGGCAGGAGCTGTGGAAAGGGAGATGCTGCAACTCAGAAAGCTGGCTTGTCACTGCACCAGAGGTAGGAGAGCCAAGATGGCCGCAGACTGGAAGTCCCTCCCCATGACAAGCATGGAATTGGACGGTGTGTCTTGCATGCCCACCGATGACTGGAGAGAAGCGGGATGAAGGAATGTCCATCACGTGACGGGGAGAGACCCGATTGGGCCAGAGGAAGAGGCCCACAGGAAGTCGCCGGCGTGTGTTGCTGACAAACAGGTAAGCTCACCGCCAGCTAACTTTCTGTCCTTGCCGGCTGCTCTGTCAGAGCTGGAGGCCTGCCTTTAGCCTGAGGAGCAGCAGTTGTTACAGGTTCTGAGTGCCCTACATGCGGAGTTGCAGAAGCTGAGGGGGACGGTGGTTGCGTCGGTACAGACACTGCATACATCAGGAGAACAGAACGACGCTGGAGCCTTTGGCCGGAGAGGTACGGCGGGGATGGTGAGTACAGCGGACCCTGTAAAGCATAAAGGAGAGCCCACCGAAAATGGCCGTGATTCGAATGACCGCAACCGAGTAGGGGGTTCTCCGACAACGGATGCGACAAGGAGTGCTGTGTGCGAGGTGAGGGGAGGAAGATCGCAGAGGCTGGCTGGACGAGGGCTGATTAGTGTCCTGGGTCCTAGCACCTTACGCCCCAAGCCCGCAGCAGTATCCCGTCGCTCTGTAGTGGGTGCCGAACAGGCAAGTTCTGGGGTGTCAGTCCGAGGGGGGAGCGCTGCCAGTGCGCGGCACGAAGGGACGCCAGGAAAGGGTGTCCAGGTAGCGGCTCTGCCCCCTTGTTTCTGTGTGTTGCAGGACCGGACTCTGGATGAGCAGTAGGACCCACTTCGTTGGGGACCTGCCCTGGGGTGCCGGATTGGACCCCGGTGTCTCAGGAGTAGCACCCACTTCGGGGGTGAGCTGCCCTTGCAGGACATGCCGCTCCGCCCGACGGGTCTTCGCTGGCGGTGGGGCACTGTCAGAGATGGCTGGCGTGGCAACCCGGGCGGGATGCCTAGGAAGACCAGAGGAGGGCTTACGCCTTCCCCAGACCATGCGGGGATGACCTCCCTGGTTCCTTTGGGGGCCAAGGGTACAGAGCTTAGAAGCTCAACCCTGTAGGGGCCCATGGTCATTGCCAGGGGGCGCCCCCGTGCCTTTGGAGCCCTGGACCTCGGCACTTCTGCTACACCCAGAAGGGCCGGGGGAAAGACAACTGGGGACACCCGGAGTGCTTCTGGGCATGCAGCTGGTACTTCCGCCACACGGGGGCGTGTCGATGGGAGATGGTCGGGAAGCACCTGGAGCACATCTGGGTGTGTATAAAAGGGGCCGCCTCCCTTCATACGATGGCGAGAGTCAGGAGTGGAGTCGGACAGAGCTTGGTGGAGGAGGCAAGGAAGGAACTGAGGCATTGTTGTTGGCGAGGACTTTGGGGACTTTTGGGGTTTGTGTGCACTTGGACTTATAAATAGTTATGAATAAATGTGTGTTGGGTGACATTAACGTGTCCGCCTGTCTGTGTCCAGGCGGGCTTCCACACTGTATATATACACTATTTTTTTCCCTTGTAAAATTTTTGCCTTCTTTTGGACTTTATATGTGTGTGTAGTTTCTTTCTGAACTCCTTTTCTTCATTTAGGAAGACTACCAATTTTTTTGTGTACATATGTTTTTGTCTGTAATTTTTATTTGTGGTGACTGGAAATTTCACTGTATATATTGCTCACTATTTTTGATTGGGACATTATTTTTGTTGTTTTGCTGCACCTGTAAATAAACCCACTCTTGTTTGGAAATACCACTTTTTTGTGTCTGTGTTGCCATGTCTGACTTCTCACAGATCTGAACCTGGTCTTTCCTGCACTACAAGATGCCAACTGTGAGGTCTGGCCCCAGCCTTGCCACTACATGGGGTGTCACAAGCACCACTGCGATTCACTACTCTATGTTACCCAAATACAGACAAAATGAAACCCAAAAAGGGTCACAAACAATGAATATTAAAAGTCAATGTTTTATGGAATTGATAATGTTAGAAATGCTTGTACAAATGTCTGTTTAGGAAAAAACAGAACATTAGGTCAGAGCTAGGTTAAATGCTTTCTCATTTTACTAGACTGTTTTTGAGCAGAGATTGATTTTCAAAGGTTAAGTTTATTTAATTTTATTAAGATGCAGCATGTATAAAAAGAAAGTGTTTTTGACAAATCGCTCAAAAATAATTTTCAACTTGCCATGGCTCCTTCATGCTTTTCTCCAATGAAGCTGTTATATTGATTAAGTTATATTAGATCCAGTTCTTTAAGGTAAGTGGATTGCCATCACAGCATAAGAAAAAACAAGATGGCAAGATGACATCATTAAAAACACATTGTAACACAAATTTAACTTAACCATTGGATTCCTTGGCTTCCAAAACATCCAGAACAATAGCAGGACATATATTTGTTTGGGTACCTTTAACTATGGAGGTGAAGTATCCACAAGCTCTTCAAAAAGCAGCAGGCACATCATCACAAGGCACAAAACATACTGTTTATAAAACTTTAAAGTGCAGTTTGTCAGATTTTTGTAAATTTCTGCTAAATGAATGTCCACAGCTTCTCTCCTCAGCAACTGTCCCAGACAGAAAAAGTTACCCACTAGCTGCACACATTTGTCGCTGCATGCATTTTTTCTGCATGCACTTTTGTCAGTGCACTGTTTCAGCCTGGAACCATGTGCATGTAGCATTCTTCCATTCAGGAGGTCTTTATATACTGTATATAATTTCGTTGTGTGTTTATTGTTTCTTGAACTATATCACAATTTTTGGTACAGGACAGGTGTTTATATTCAACTAATCAGTTTTAAAGTTACAAAGCTACAAAGTTACCCACTCATCTTAAAACGACTTTATTTTGTACATTGAAGTTAAATTTATGAATTAAATATATAATTACAGACTGGGCAATCTGGAACTTCAATGTTTGTCTTATGAGTGTAAAAGAGCACTAATTCATATATTAGTGATTAAAACTACTAATGATATGTTTCATTATATAAAAGGTATATATGCTGTATATTATACACTTTCAAGGCCAAGTTTATAAGCGTATGTGCAGTTATAGTCTCTGTAATACAAAAAAAAGGCATATGTAGGCCTGCACTACAGACAGTTCTTCAAAGGTGGCGTTTCTAATGCAGTAAACAGAATAAGCATAACATTGATTTATATTCAGTTCATTCAAAGATTCAGCATTGTCTCCCACGTTAAGTCACTTTTCATGTTTACTTTTCACATTTCCCTCATGCGTGCATGGATTATTCAACCCATATCCCCAAAGACATGCATACTAAGTTACAAATTACAATTCCAACTTGGTCCTATAGTTGTGTGCTAGTGTAAGCCCAATGATGGACTGGTGCAAAGTCCAGGGTAGTATCTATCTTGTGCCCAATATTGCTAGAATAAACCCCTTGCCCTCATGACAGGGGTTAAAGTAGATTTAAGAATGCAATTTGTTAGTCTCATCCTATTCATTGTCGGTTTGGATTTCGCATGGTCTTCCTGTGTCTGCATGTTTATTTCTTCTGGAACTTTCCCATCAAGGTTATACTCCCCTATTTCAAAAATGTACCAGCTATGGAGCTTGAAAGTATATGCATGCACATAGGAATCTCCTATGACTGACTACTTTCATTGTCCAAGTTTGGTTCCTGCTTTATAAACAGATATAAAGGAATAGGTTCCATACCCACTGTTCAAATGTTCACTGTTGTGTTCAAATCCCATTGTTGACATGTCTCGGGATGGATGTAAGAGAGAAGGAAAGAAGAGCAGGGCCAACACACCACAAGTCAACTTTTTTGCTTCTGTAGCAGGACCTCAGGAATAAGGAGCCCCATGGGGGTCATCCTCACTTGCGTGACAGCCTCCGTTCGAGTCGCTCTACCTCTCACCACGTGTTGGAGTGTACTTTGCCTCTGCTTAGCTAGCGATACTTGTTTGTTCAGCAGACATTATCATTTAGATATTGTTAAAGAGTAACATTTGACAGCTACATGTGTTTTAGACGGTACCTGCTCATAGGCAGAGATATCACGGCCACGTGCTCTTCTCCCCATGTGGGGGATACTCTCCCATCAGAGCTGAACAAGATCAGATACAGTGGCAACGTTTAATGTTGTACCTACCTCCCGCTTGGCCAAAGATACCTTGCCAACGTTTTACATTTTTGGCAAAGAGATCACAGCTACATTCTCGCCCCTAATAGCAAAACCAAAAATATTGTATTTCAAGAGTCCCTTGGAAATGAAAGCTATCAATATAAATTTTTCTCAATACAAATTATTACTATTTTTTTTTATTAATTTTTAAAGTTTGCCCTTTTCTCACTACTACGTGGGCAGAGCCGCAGGAGACAGCTAGTCTCTATATATATGAAATCCAATGTCTGTCTGTATGTCTGTCCACTTTTCACGATAGAACTATTTAGCGGATTTAGATCAGGTTTTTTCTATAATTTGCTTGAACATTCTGGTTGATTTTGTGACTTCTGTCATCGCGCTAAGAATCATAGTTCACTTGCAAGAGCGATATATTCGCGCTAATCCAAGACAGAGGTTGTGGGCCAAGGGGAGGGGGAAGTGTGACATCAGGAGTAGGGAGTGGGACGGGAACCTCCTCACTGTCCTGTTTCACTACTACGTGGGTGGAGCCACGGGTGACAGCTAATATTTTATAAAAGAGAAAATGGAGAAGTCCTTTATTAAAATAGTTCACATACTCCTTTTGACCCTATACTTGGCATTTAGCCTTTGCCCTTTAATTTTTCTCATTGTAAGTATTAGCTGTGTTACACTTTTTTTTTTTAACTATTTCACTATCTATGCTTATTCTATAATGTAGTTTCCAAAACTTTACACAGAATACTAGCGCACTGGAATTACTCTTATATACATTACACTGTTATTTTACCCTCCTGAAGGCCCCTTCCACATTGCCAAGCTGCAGTGCACTGGCAGTAATTATATGTTCTATGCCCAAGAGTCTTTCTTAAGATGTAAATGATGCTGAGAGATTTTTTTTTTTCATTCTGAAGGGGCCTTTTTCTTGCCAATGAAAGTGTGACAACATAAACTGAATGAAACACAATTCAGCATCTGAGAAACATTCCAGCATTCCAAGAGAATAGTGAATGCATGAACAATTCTTTTAACGTTTTTCTTTTCTTTTTTTACTTTACTAGTTTTCTGAGAAATCATTTTGTCTTTCAACGTTTGAAGCATATAAAGTACTCTCAAGCTGCATTATCTTAAATACATGGCAAAAAGCAGCCCAGTAAACACTGGGGACAAGAGGAAAAACGTGCAGACAAGTCTGACAGGGAGATGAGTAGTTTAAGATAACATCAGTCATTAGCATATACAATAAGTGCAATGTGTAGAAGAGTAAAAAGAAGTAGTAATACATGCAAATAAGTGTGTTTTTATATTTTATATACAGTGCACAATAAAGGAAATTTAAAAGAACTGCTGGAATAGTTAATTATCTTTTTCAAAATACATATGTAAATGTGTGCTTCTGAATGCACATTCCGTTCATTTAATTTGAACAAATAAGTGACAAACAAACAACAAAAAAGGATCCATGCAAGAAAGCCTGTGTGGTAGAGTATGCATTTAAGATCAGTATCAAGCACTAACATATGTGCAATACATACCACTTACTGGTTCATCTGTGATGTCTAGATTTTTTATTAGCATTACAACAGCCAACAGCTAAGTAAATATTTCTATTGAGATATTTTATGATAATATTCTACCGCTTTTGGTATCTTTCTTGAAACTTCCAGCTATAATACAGAAGGGATTATTATGGATTGAACATAATTTTTGTATGTTATATCCATGTACATCTTTACTTGTGCCAGACATGTAGTAGTTTCCGATAGGACTGCATCTAATTGCATAGTGGTTAATAATTCAGCATCAAAGCTTCAGAGACATAGCTTCAGATCTCAACCAATACACCACTAGTGTGGAGTTTGCACATTCTTCCCATGCCTATGTGAGGTTTTTCCTCTAGCCAATTTAGATTTTTCTTCACAGTGACATGTATTTCAGGTTGAATAGAGAGTCTGTTATTACCTTTACAAATAGACACTGTTTAACAGAACACAATCAATTACTTATAAAGACATATGTCTTCATTACAGATTTTTAAATTATAGGACCTGTAAAATAATTACCTTAGGTTAAGATAGGAACTTTCAGTCATCCTCAACTGTATTTTTGGCTGATGGCTATGTTTTCAAATATAAGATCTATCAGATACACTCTACTACAGGTAACGTAAGTCATAGTTGCCATTATCTACTACACTAGAAAGATAAAAATGACTAATTTAATTTCCTTTCCTGTTAAAGTAGATAGAATCTGTACTGATTATCCCAAAGCAAAGTTCAAAATCAACAGTCTTGCATAGAAATAAGCTAAGGGCAAAAAAAAACCTTTCAGACTCTAGGCACCAAAACATGGTAGAAGATCAAAACTCTTAGAAAGGATGGACCAATGTGTATTTTACATTATCAAGAATAAAGCCAATGTTTTTCTTTTACCCTTTAAATATTTAAAAAATATTAAATTCCAACCCCTTTCTCCTTTGAGTCCCCATTTTTAAGAATTAGAATTATGAAGATCTTACTTTTTTCTTCCTACCAATTTTTCATCTATTCATTTTGTTAACCTATGAGTTATTCTAATTCAGGATTGTGGAGGGCCAGATGCTATGATTGCAGAAGAGTCATTATTCAGTTTTAACAGTGTCCTTCTAACAATGCTGTGTAAAACTTAAAATAATAAAAATGCTTAAACTACAGTTTGCTAGCATGAATAGAGAACGTTGCTATTTTTGGGAATGTATGTCAGTATTGCAATTTTCTTCTCTTCTGTACGTGTTTCCTTTGAGACAAAGGAAAGAGTTTGATCTTTAGTTGTGGTTAAAAGTAATAGAATTTATCACAAAAGTACATGTATCATCTACAGAATAATCCCTACTGACTCTCTTGCCTATCTATACTGATTGTTGTACTGTAGTGTGCATGTGTCTACAAGAATAAAAATGTAAACATAGCAAGCAATTGCAAACAACATAGAAATGTGTTTAAAACCCTAGATCATTGAAAATCACAGCACTTGAAGCAAAGAAATTACTTAACTTTCAATTTTTTTGTTTGCATAACAAATAGTAATATCTAAGCTGATGCTGGTTTGTTGTCTGCTAGAAAATAAAGTGGTATACATTAACTTGGGTTTATGTCTATTTTATGTTTTCTTTATTTTTTTGTTAAAGATGAATACTTTTTTCCATTTTTTTGCAATTACTGTTGGTTTTGTTTATTATTCTGTAATTGTGTGCTATCTCTTTAAGTGTAATTCTATTCCATGTGTTATGTACTTGGTACCCCAGGAGGTGGGCCCAGCCTTATGTCACCACTCTTGAGCCTACTCTTTAGAAGAGCAACAAGGGGCAATGATGCAATAAAGTTGCTTGGAATTTTTTTTCATTTTTGAATATTCTGTTTTTTCCAGTATTTCTTCTGATTGTTGTAATCTATTTATCTATAAAGAATTCCTATTGCATAGTGTTTACAAACTGGAAGTTTCAATAGCTTTGGTTTTCTTGGGTGAAATATTGATAAATCTAAGAGCATTTTGAAATTTAAAGCGAGTTTCTCAATTTTGGGACCAGCCAGGACCAAAAACAGCAGGTAGCGCTTATGGGAGTAGCTTGATTAGGGTGGACCTCTTCTGGGCTTTTCAGTAGAGGTCCAGGCCTGCTTTTATGAGTCTTTTAGGATGCCTTACACCGTTTTGTAACTCCCTTTGGTGTATAATGTATGAGTTTGTTGAGCAGTAGATTGCCACCTGGTACAAACACCACATGACTCAAAATTGGTTTGAAAGTCACTGGCTGAAGTTTGCAATTACAGGGATGGAGTCTCTTTTTACTATACTTTTGATGCTGTTTATATTGTTACTTTCGATTGCCATACTTATGTTGGTGCTAAATTCTGAGGAACTTTTTAAGCAAGTATTTTTATTCTGTGTGAAACATTTACTACAAAACCACAAGAAAAATAAAGCATTGCTCTTACATTTAAATAGCCATTTTAAGTGAGGTTTCTCTAGTTAGTTAAATAATAATGGTAATTACTTCCTTATTGTATCCTTGGAACTGAAATTTTCTATCAAATATTTTTACACAGCATGGAACTTAATACTCTTTTGTTAAGCACATTAAGCAGTTTCTAAAAAAGGATGATTTTCATGGATAAAATGTGCATCATTACATAATAGTGGTGCTATGGTTTTCTTTGTTTTGAATAGCACTTTTAACAACAATTTTTAAAAAATCCTTGCATACTGTAATATAACTATAAATATATATAATATACATTATTACAAATTGTATGTGCCAACCAGGAGAGGGGATGGTTCCTTACCCAAACAGGAGGTTCCTAGCAGGTAGACAGGCATCCCGGCCAAGGGAGAGAAAGATGCCAAACCTGAAAGTGACTGCCCAAGTGGATGGACTGACAGCCCATTGGAAGAAGACAGTTCCTTACCCAGGCGGAAAGCTCCAAGCAAATAGACAGCCGTTGTGACTGGACATATCTGTGACCCATTTCCTGGCTGAGATAGAAGAGAAGGACAGGGAAGGACAGCTGCTGGGGACTGTTAATTCCCTCATGATGCTAGATGGCAGTGGCCTTGGATATTGGTGCCCGTTCGGCTATCAATAGAGCATGCTAGTCCGGTAATGCAGCACTGCTGGGGTTTCTGGGTGCCACAAGAGAGCACTGCAGGGAGTTAAACTCACTGTTCTTGGGAACTTCCAAGCCCTGGCACCGGAAGTACTTCTGGATCCTCAATAAAAAGGATTGCACTCCCTTTTCCAGGCGAGTCTGAGCTGGGAGAAAGGAAGGCAACACTCAACTGGAGGATGGCAATGTTGTAGAGAGAGCAGAGGTGAACTGGAGGAAAGAGGTCTTGTGCTTGTGGTTTGTGTGCTTCATTTGGAGGTATTGTGTATAATAAACACATTTATTTGAACCCGAGACTGTAGTTGTGTCTGGGGCTTGGGGCTCATTGACACCAATTTCCATCACAATATGTATTCTAATTTATTTATACATTATCTTAAAAGAAAACTATGAAGCACAATGTAATTTATTATACTTGTAAAATATAAGGTTTTCCTTTGAATGACATTTACTTATCTATAGAAGACAAACTGAGCCATTGTGACTGTTGTTGTATGAAAGGACGAGTAAAATGTATTGTTATGATAAGTTCTGTTGAAAGCAAAAGTTTGCTGATTAATTAGATGTGGACTCCCACTTTGCAAACAGAGGTCTGTACAGAAAAAATTTGTGTATGTGAGTAGAGTTTAGTTAAATTTATTGTTAAATAGTGTGGTGTGGGCTTAGAATGTTGACACTAAACTGATAGAATGTAATTCAAAACCTTTGTGTAACCAATCATTTTAGACTGTATATACTCTTTTTTTTGTAAGTCTGAGTTCTTCATTGCAGGCCTTAAATCAGTTAGCAGGAGATCGTGGGTGGGCAGCAGTTGCAAATTTTCATTCTCCCATTCTATGCTCATTCACACCTTTAAACAAATGAGTAACATATTTTGGAAAGTATTCCGTAATAGCAGAAGTGAGTTTACAAAAGGAATTGGGGGGAATTACTTGGAAATGCATTTAGCTCATTGTGCATCAAACACATGGATCTCATCAAGATGTTTGGTTTTGTTTTATGGGATAACATAAAATATGATCTATGATAAAAGAATGATAATTTAGATAAATAAAATTTTGCCAGGGTTGGCACGGCGGTGCAGTGGCAGTGCTGCTGTCTCACAGAAAGGAGACCAAGGTTTGAGTTCCAGGTCTTCCATGCGTGGAGTTTGCATGTTCTCCCCGATATCTTTGTGGGTTTACTCCAGGTGCATTCTGGCATTCTCCCAAAGTCCAGAGATGCAAGTTAGATGGATGAGTGACACTTAATCATCCCTGGTGTGTTCGTGTGTGAGTGAGTGTGTACTCACCCTGCAATGGAATGGCACTCTATCTAGGGATTGTTCCAGCCTTGCACCCTATGCATGCTAGGATAGGCCCCAGTCCCAAGATTAAAAGGGCCATTAAATCAAACTCCAGGCAAATCATGTTTGATTCACACTTCTCTGGAGAATAGTTTTCTTTATTTCATTGCTTCTGTTTTTTATTGTTTACTTGCTTCACAACATGTGAAATTCAACTGTTCAATTATTGCTCAAAAAAACAGAAATTTTTTTAAATTAACTTTAAATAATATAGATAGTTTTGTTTTTAACCACTTACATTTGAAACATTTTCTGAAGATCAAAGCCACATTGCCACAGACAACAATCCATTTCTCCAAAGTAAACGTAAAACAAAGCCACAAAGCCACAATTACACAACACATGAAAAATAAGTAAAACATAGTGTGGTGAAATATACAATCTGTACAAAATGTGTTGTGGAAAAAAACTTTCCTCCAACTTTAAAGAAGGCAGTCATGTTGGCCAGATGAGAATGCAGGTTATTTCTTTATTTGCACAGAGTTACACACAAATGTCTCAGTCCATGGAATGATCAATCAATTAAACAATCTATCTTTGCTTTATCTATGCTTTTATACTTTTCTATTACCATTACCTCATCTAATACCTCATGTCATCTGACTCTTCACATGCATAACTTTATTACCCCCTCCAATCAAATAATGCTACTAGTAATTTCTGACTCCTGTCAACTCTCCCATTATTTGGTGGCTCTGCAAGCTTGTTTTAAAACAGTAATATTGAGATATTCTGAGAAAGGTTTAAACAACTGTTTGTAATTAAAATTAGATACTTTCTAGATTTAGATAGGGATAGATTGTCTTTTCCCATTGATTTATAAAGGGTGGGTTAGGAATCAACATGGCAGTGATGTTGTGAATGAAATGAAATTTCTTTTTCATTTCATAATCTAATTCCATTTGATGTTTGCCTCGGATATTTTGGAGGAGTGGAAATATCTGTAAATCTAATAGTATCAGAAAGGTAAGCAAATATTTTTCCCCAAGGCAAGGTGGTGCTCATTTACATCATTGTAGCTTGAATTCTATCAAGATAGAGGTGTGCAATGTACAATTTTAGTTAAATTACATGGCTTTCCACAGATTGTGGATTAATGTGCATTGTGAAAGGCTGAATTTTATTCTTTACCTGAGATGCTCACGGGCAAGGTACTTTCCTATGATCATCAATGGGTGTGAACCTTAATCATCATTAATACTAGTTGGTATAGATTTAAGTGTTTATATTGATGTAAATTTAGGAAGTTGGACAGTTTTCTTTTAACAAAGTTTATGAACTTTAAAACAGAAAAAGTAGCATGTCACAGAAAAAATATATTAGAAAAGTAGTTGCTTACAGGACTTAAACACATTGCCTTTACAGAGGACAGTGCAGAAAAGTATGATATATAATTTGATCAAAGCTCACATATTGGTTCTGAACCCAAATTTGTAAAGTAAAGTAAAAAGATTTCCTCATTAAATGAGATTAAAAGCTTTTTCTACATACAGAGAACAGTACTTCCAGAGTGGTATATACTGAACTACATAATAATCAAAGATTTAACAAAAAATCTCCTTTGATGTGACATTATTGAAAGTGTCCTTTTCCCAATTCTTTTAGCTAAAAGATTCACCAGGAACTTAACATTGTTGTTCAGTAGTGAAACTGGTTTCTTGGATGCATTATAAATCACAATGACAGATCAAAATCAATAGATCTATAGCAGCAATTTTCAACTGATGTACCATGAATTAGACTTCTTTAAGGAAATACGATACAAAAGATGTCTATGGCACAAATTATATACCATTTTTCATGATTTACATATAATTTTAATAATATACACTAGGGGGCTCTGCCCCCTGCTCGATTTGCTTGCCAACCCCGGGGTTTAGTTAACCGGATATACAATTTAAAGAGATTGTTGTTTTCAAGGGAATTCTTACAAATTCATTATTTTCACTTTTACTTTAAAACATCAGTAAAAACAAATTTTTGAATTAACTTTTTTTCAAGATCGCATTGAATTTTGATTACATGTTTGGACTTACATTGTTACAACGCAACATATAACTGCCCGTGAGTGAATATGATTTCTTTCTCTCTAATAAGTAAACCAACACTTTGAATGTTTGTCCCTGTGATTTGTTAATTGTCAAAGCAAACGCTATTCTCACAGGAAACTGTAAATGTGTTAATACAAATGGCATATCAAGATCTCCTTTTGTGTTTAATGTTATTTGCGGAATATGTACTACATTACCTCTCTTGTCACCTGTTAAAATTTTTCGCAGATACGCATCTTCATTGGAAAAACCACTACTTTTTCCTGATGGCAACACGATTTAGAGGATCTACAAGTCTTCGACTTAAACTTTAAAGCCTTACAATATCTACACACTTCTGACGTATCACCTATGTCCATATATTTGATCTCTATTTGCTGTTCTGTTATTTCACCGAGTAATATATTCAGTTTGTTAGCGCTGATGCAATCTTTACTATCTTCTTTTTGATATTTTCGAATTTTACTACTTTCATATCTTTAACTTGCTCTGCATGTGTATTGCGCCAACGGTTTTTTTTTGAGCCTTTTGAATTCCACTGCTTTCATAATCTCTAACCTGTTCTGCATGTGTATTGAGCCAGCGTTTTTGAATGTCTTTTTGAAGTTCTACTTTGTCTTTCACTCTTTGTCTTTTGTTTCTGACCCCAATTGGACATAGAGGTTTTCAGTTCCACTTGGTCCTGGCTGATTATTACTTTCCTTGTTTTCAGAATTTGCACATAGATTATTATTGTCCTTTTTTGTATTCTTTTCTCTCCAACACTTTTGGGTCTCTTTTCGACGAGTTGCTGTTTCCTCTTTGCTTATTCGTTGACGTGTCATCTAGAACGTATACAATTATTGTCCTGATAAAATTTATAAGAGCTGAGAGTTCAGGAAGTGTGCCTGCCAAAAGCATTCATACGACTAAGAGGTTAGATGATCGTGGTCTTGTTTCAAAAGGTTGTAAGTAGAGCGTGACTTGAAAAAATCTAATGGCAAAAGTCACTGTCTCATGGGACTTGCTGCCAAAGTTTGTAAGTATGACGTGACTAAAAGAATCTCATGTTAAAAGACTCCGTCTCGAGGGACTTCATTCCAAAAAGACTCTTCAAAAAGTCACATACATATACTATATGTGAAATATAAAGCAATAAATAAATCGTCACGGATTGTCCATAACAAACACCATGTTTAAGCATAAGGGTTTTCTTATGGGCACCAGGATACCCTAGGCCGGCCCAACTGATCACCACCTCGTGGTGAGTAGGCTTCAATGGTGGGGGTGGATGCCAGTCAGGCTTGGTAGGCCCAAACATGTTGTGAGGGTCTGCTGGGAACGTCTGGCAGAGTCCCCTGTCAGAAGTGGATTCAACTCACACCTCTGGCAGAACTTCGACTCTGAATGGGCCATGTTCCCTGCCTCTATTGTTGAGGCGGCTGACTGGAGCTTTGGCCGTAAGGGGGTTGGTGCCTGTCGTGGCGGCAATCCCTGAACCCGTTGGTGGACACCGGCGGTAAGGGATGCCGTCAAGCTGAAGAAGGAGTCCTACCGGACCCATTTGTCCTGTGGGACTCTAGAGGCAGCTAATAGTTACCGGCAGGCCAAGTGGAATGCAGCTTTGGTGGTTGCTGAGGAGTTTGGGGAGGCCATGGAGAACAACTTTCGGTCGGCTTCGAGGAGATTCTGGTCCACCGTCTGGCGTCTCAGGAGGGGGAAGCAGTGCAATGTCAACACTATATATGGTGAGGAAGGTGTGTTGCTGACCTCGACTTGGGACGGTGGGGGGAGTACTTCCAAGACCTCCTCAATCCCACTAACATGCTTTCCAATGAGGAAGCAGAGCCCGGGGACCTGGAGGTGGACTCCCCCATCTCTGGGACTGAGGTCACCGAGGTGGTCAAAAAACTCCTTGGTGGCAGGACCCCGGGGGTGGATGAGATATACCCAGAGTTCCTCAAGGCGCTGGATGTTGTAGGACTGTCTTGGTTGACACGTCTCTGCAACATCACATGGACATCGGGGACAGTGCCTCTGGATTGGCAGACTGGGGTGTTGGCCCCCTTCTTTAAGAAGGAAGACCAGAGGGTGTGTTCCAACTACAGAGGCATCACACTCCTCAGCCTCCCTGGAAAAGTCTATTTGGGGGTTTTGGGGAGGAGGGTCAATTGGATAGTCAAACCTCGGATTCAGGAGGAACAGTGTGGTTTTCGTCCTGGTCGTGGAACAGTGGACCAGCTCTACACCCTTAGCAGGGTCCTGGAGGGTGCATGGGGGTTTGCCCAACCAGTCTATATGTGTTTTGTGGACTTGGAAAAGGCTTCAACCGTGTCCCTCAGGTCCCTGTTCAACCGGTGTCAGTGATCTTCAGCTCTCTCTGAATCGGTTTGCAGCTGAGTGTGAAGCGGCTGGGATGGGAATCAGGACCTCCAAATCCGAGACCATGGTCCTCAGCCGGAAAAGAGTGGAGTGCCCTCTTAGGGTTGGGAGCGAGATCCTGCCCCAAGTGGAGGAGTTCAAGTATCTTGGGGTCTTGTTCACGAGTGAGGGAAGAATGGATTGTGAGATTGACAGGCAGATTGGTGCGGCGTCCGCAGTGATGCAGGCTCTGTATCGGTCTGTCGTGGTGAAAAGGAGCTGAGCCATAAGGCAAAGCTCTCAATTTACCAGTCGATCTACATTCCTACCCTCACCTATGGTCATGAGCTATGGGTAGTGACCGAAAGAACGAGATCGCGAATACAATCGGCTGAAATGAGTTTCCTTCGCAGGGTGTCTGGGCTTTCCTTTAAAGATAGGGTGAGAAGCTCAGTCATCTGGGAGGGGCTCAGATTAGAGCCGCTGCTCCTACGCATTGAGAGGAGTCAGATGAGGTGGTTCGAGCATCTGATCAGGATGCCTCCTGGACACCTCCCTGGTGAGGTGTTCTGGGCACGTCCAACCGGGAGGAGGCCCCGGGGAAGACCCAGGACACGCTGGAGGGACTATGTCTACCGGCTGGCCTGGGAACGCCTCGGACTTCCCCCGTAAGAGCTAGAAGAAGTGACCAGGGAGAGGGAAGTCTGGGCATCTCTGCTCAAGCTGCTGCCCCCGTGACCCGACCTCAGATAAGCGGAAGAGGATGGATGGATGGATGGATGGATAAAGCAATAAATTTCATGCATTTATAACCAGTTTACATGTCTCCACTTGTTAAAAATTTGTATGCTAAAAATTAATTTGTATAATCAATTTATATGAACTTTGACTTCAATGATATACACATTATGTTTATGTTGCATGCACACCATGCTGTGTAATTATTCCAATGAATGCATCTTATTCTCCAGCTGCAGCTGAATTTGACAAAGCATACACACGTATAACAACAGTAATAATAATCCTTTACATTTATATAGCACTTTTCTCACTGCTCAAAGCGCTTTGCAAAAAGCACGCAGGGAGGAACTGAACCCATGATTGCCTTGCTGCGAGGCAGCAGCACTACCAATGTACCACCTGCTCATAATACAAGTAAAGGAATCTGATAATTTTGCGTATTTTTTTTTATTATAAAGTATCATAAATAAAGAGTTTAAAAATGATTTTTTTAAAAAGCCACTTTGGAGCAAAAAGGGTAAGTAATTGCTATTATTATTTTTTTATAAATCAATCAAAATGATACCTATTTTTTGTCAGATCAGCAAAAAATGTATATTTTTTGGTGTGCCACAGAATATTAATAATTAGTTTATGTGTGCCATGAGATATAAAAGGTTGAAAACTGCTTATCTGTAGCATTGCAAGATTTTAATTTGAGATTAAATTCAAATTAATTCAATTCATAATTTTATATCATTGCTCACAGCATAGGCTTTCACAAGATTCCAGGTATTTATACTATTAAAATCATACATCATGTGCATACATGAATGTACAAAAGAACAGAGCAAATGTCACTCTGATTAAAAAAAATCTTGGCAGTATTTTCCCATTAACATTACAATTTAAAGAATACATTTAGTAGTTTTCAAACTAAAGCTTTTTTCTTCACCAGTATGTTATATATGCATTTGCCATACAAAATTGTGTTCTAAAGTTACGTGCATTTTAAATATTTTCTAAAATATCTTTGCCAACGCTGGCGCTTTACAAAGGAGGATATGGAGCACAGAGGAAAAGCTTAAAAACTTACCAGGTATACCGTATTGATTTTTGACGGCTGTTGAGTACTGATCCCCACCTTCCGTGTTTACAACACATATTTGAGATGACAACAGGGATTGGGAAATAATCATTTTATCGCATATTCCTGGTACTATTTTTTTCATGGTAAGTATATATTTTCTATTTGCTTGTGCAAATTCTAACATAAATACAGATATAAACCAAACCAAAAACAATCATGTGGCATGAAAAGTTTCTTGTTATTTGGTCTGTCAGGAAAAAACCTTGACCCGGGGATAGTGAAAGGTTGTTGCACAGGTAGACTACGTGCTAAGCTATCACATATGGCTGGTGTTCTTTTAAAATGACCGAATTTGAAAAATACAGTGTTTTTTTTTCTTCAAAAATGACATGGATAAACTATTTTACAATGTGTGTATAATCTCAAGATGCGGGTCAATACTTGATAACTGTCTTCCCTTGAAAAATGGGTATATTTGGTAAGCTTTTTATGGCAAATGCATATATAGCATGTTTGCCCTTTAATGATGGAGAAAAGGAAGACAAAAACTCTTCACAATGGCATTCTGGGAGAAATTAGATCTTTGAATGATTACATCTTTTGATTACATCTTGCCTGAAGAAGGGGCCTGAGTTGCCTTGAAAACTTGCATATAGTAATCTTTTTAGTTAGCCAATAAAAGGTGTCATTTTGCTTGACTTTTCAAGTAAGTGAAATTTTATCCAACATTTTCATGTTTTTTATTTCATTTTAAATCATAGTACTGTTAGGGTGTTGGTTTGTTTTTATTTTTTTGTGTTATTTTGCAGGGGTTTACAAAGTGAAACAGTTGTTTCAGAGGTTTTTAAGGCTCCTGATTATGATTTTGATGTTTATTTTTGGAAGTTAGTTAGTTTTTGGACTATTTCTATTCACCATTTGGTATCACATACACTGTAATTGCTGCTATGTTTTGTTCCTGGCATTAAGACTGCTTCACACATTACTAAGGGTGCATTTTTGGATGGTTAAATCATTTTCAGGGATTTGAACTTGAATTGTTGCTAAGGTCAGCTCCATTCATTTTTTAATAGTATTACAATTGATGTACTTTTTCTATTAATATATTTTATTTGCTTAATCACATTTAACATAAAATGTTATAGTTTGTGCCAGAAATGTAAATGCTTGAGATTTATAATCTTTATGTTCCTTTTTAAGCTCACTCTTAATTTTCCTTATAGCCTCACAGAGCCATCATAAAATTTTAAGGATAAATAAAACCAAGTTAAAAGGCTAAATTCTTAACTACAAGCTATCCTCACAAATGACCAAATTAATAACATTAGACGTTTCCAGTTAATCTCAACATTGAACTCAATCACTATTTTCATGTAGTGAATTCCTACTTGTGATAGTAGTTAGGCTTTTCAAGTTGCTTTTTGATAACTATTTCAATCATTGTATATGTGTTTTTTACATGGCTTGGCAGTGGCAATTAGTATTGCTACTACATTGATCAAGATAATCATCCTGATTTTGGAACAAGACACCAGGATGGAGTATCTAATGACAGACTCACACTCACACATTAATTGTACCACACTGAAATAATGGGCACTTGTCAACACCATCAAGCATTATATAATACAAATAGTTGGGATCCACTGGAAATTAGTCTTTTTCAAATAATTGTAAGTTTTTGTCTTCCTGGACCCAGAAGTTTATTTTCTCTATGATCTATATACACTACAGTTACTTTTTCTTTTTTTTTATTTTGCTAATTTGAAATAACTTGGCTTTAACATAGTGTATTGTAGAACACAATTTACATTGTATATTATTACTATCAGGAACCTTAAAACCTCATTTATGAGTATTTCATTCGGGATGAACATTCAAACTGGAATGGTGCCAAGGAGTCATATTTATATAAAAGTAGAGAAATATTTGATAGGCAAACACAAGGGAGGGATGACATAATGTAGACAATCCAAAAATAACAAGCAGAACAGATGGCAGACTCTCATACCCTTCTATGCTTGAATATACAGAATCAAGTTCCTGCCTGCTTGGTAGCATAAGTTCCTACCTTTGGTTGTCTACCCTCTGGTGGCCAAAATGTGTTGCCATCTTTGGTTTGTATATCTTGGCTTTATTCACTGTCACTCACACACTCATTCTCTCTTTGTGTGTCAGTCTTAACAGTAGCTCAGAAAGCCTTGATAACCGTGGGTTTGCTTGACCTATACAGTAAAAGCTTGAGGAATACTATATGGTTCCCTCAAGGCTGCCTCTCCCTTTAATATACACTAGTTCTTCTGGTTATTACCCTTCCATGACATTTTGCACGTACACAAGGTATACTGAACTCAAGCGGCACCAATTTTCTATGACCAGCATGGCATTTAAGAATATTCTTCTTTTCACTGATGCTTTGTAAGGCAGGGCCATTATTCTGTGCCACCTTGTCCAGACAGCAAACTGTATTCTAACGAGATCTCCCTGCTTCATTCTATTATAAAATGAAATGTTGCCAAGAAAGCATCACGATTTCAAAATGAATAAGAAAAGTTTCCCATCTTAACATTCCAGTGGTTTCAGATGTTTTATTTAAATCAGTGTCAATCGGGCAATGGCACTGGTCTAGTGTTAATTGCACTTTTATGGCATCCAGTTTAAAATTCTCCAAAGGATGAGCATCCCTTGCTTCTATCACCAATTTTAATGTCCATGGATTCTCTAATGACTGACCACAACACATGTTTTAGGTAAATTCTTCCTTCTGTATTTTTAGCACAATTAACAAGGTCTCTCTGATTATACTCCTCTGCCAGAACTTACTGTATTTCTTCTTCCCCAAATCTGAGCTCTTGCTTTTCAAATAGCAGAGAAACATTAACTCTTTAGTAGTGAGCATTCACAACAATATTCATCATGGCGGTGTTCAGGGTTTGCTGTCAGTGTTTCAGCCAGTATTGTCCACTTGACTGGGGTTCAAATATGTATTTTATCACTGTTTTGCTAATTTTTTATGTTAACATTTTCAATCGCGTGGTTTCTTTATGTTTATAAATCTACAGTTATGCTCCATGCGTCTTGTGGGTGGTTGCCCAAGAGGCAAGGACCACCTGCCCATCACCAGTAGGGACTGCCCTCAACCCTATAATGGTTTAGGAAAAACCCACAGTTCATTGAATGCGCTAGGTGGGTGGTGAGTTCTGTTGTGTTTTTTTTTTTTGCTTCTTTTAATTATTTCTCATTTGCTGGAGTTTGTGACTTTTTGCTTTGTCTTTTGGCCATTCTTAGATTTTATATTGGGACTGTGTTCACTTTGGAATTACCTATTTTGAAGGCATTGTCTTCTGTGTTTATGTGTTCTCCTGGACTTATTTTTGTTTAGCAGAGCTTTTTATTACAATAAATGTTTTAATTTAAAAAGATTCTTCATTTCCATTTTTGTGACTTAGTCAGTGCTTGATGGTTTTCCCCCATCTAGTAAGCATTTTTTTTCATAACTTTGTGCTTACAACCGTTCTAATTAGTAACAATGTCCTCTGAGGACTAATTATACCAGTTTCACTGAGGACTATTTATACCAGTAACTGTCTTGATGTCTGTCTTTTGTTCTTTTTTCTGACCAGTGATTATTTCTTATAAGTTTTAGTTTGTTTTTTTTAACATGTTTTGCCTGTTGTTCATCGTCTGGTTTACTTTTTTCATCTTTATCAAGACTGGCACTTCTACAGTATAATAACAGTCACCACCATTTTGTGTATTTTACTTATGAGCATCATCATTTTCTTGTTTGCCATAACCCCATTGATAATGTGCTTCTTGACGTGTGACATTAAAACCCATTTCCTGTTTAAATTGCTGGTTTCTCATGCACAATATCCAAACATTTGGGTTCATATATTAAAAAAAAAAAAATCTCATTGGTATCATGAATAATCCACTGCATCCACTTAACAGTGTCATCTCCAGACAGAGGAGTAGCTTCAGTGACAGACTAAAGAGATCGTTCCTCCCCCACACTATGCGACTCTTCAATTCCACCCGGGGGAGTAAATACTATCATTAATTTTATTTTAATTTTTTTCTTTTTTTTTTTCATTTTTATTACTATTTAATTTAATATTGTTTCTTTGTATCACTATACTGCTGCTGGATTATGTGAATTTCCCCTTGGGATTAATAAAGTATCTATCTATCTATCTATCTATCTATCTATCTATCTATCTATCTATCTATCTATCTATCTATCTATCTATCTAGTGTTAGTTTGTGACAGTACGGGTCAGCTTCATGCTCCCGCTACTATTTTGGAAGCCTTTTGAAACCTACACAGTCAATAATGAAACTGGATGACCCAACAGATGAGGACACAACACAAAGCAAGGGGTAGGTGCAAAAAGTGCAAAAGTACTTTTATGTAAACCAAGTAAAACAGTATCCAAATAAATAGTGCAGTGCAACGTCTTCAATAAATAAATAATCCATAAAAAGAAAGTGTTCAGTGGAGGTTAAAATCTCAATAAATAAATCCATTAAAATGAGCGCAATCCTGTTGCAATCCGTTCAAATTGATGTCTCTTCAGCTTATCCTAACCAAACCTTGCAGCTAAGGAGATTGCATACCCAACAGACACAGCCTTTCATCCAAATATGATCAATAAGTCTGGGTCCCTGCAGTTTCCATGGCTCAACTGCAGAGTTCCCATTCCAGACCCAGGCTTTGGTCCTCTCATCCATGGACACGGAAGAGCTCCCCATCCAAACTTATGTTGCCCACTCCCACTGCCTTCCCGGACTTATGCAGTTAGCAGTGCACCTACTGGTTGCTTCAGCTCTATGAATCTCTCAGCTGGAGTGATCCGGCACTGCAGCTCTCTCCATGGCCCTACATCTCTTGGCTGTCTGCCTCCTCTCACACTTGAACTTGCTCTCTTTAGCATTGGCTCTTGCTCGCTTGTCTCCTGTCTGCTTCACTCTCCTTCCTTTAACCTCTGATCTCCGTTTTGTTCTATTTCTTGTTTTCCTCTTTTTCTCTTTTTTTCCTAACACTGCGGCAATCACAGCTCCTGCCATCCTCCACCCGAAGATGCAAGTGTGGTTATTTATTTAAAATGGGCTCCTGATTCATAAGCCATATACCTGCCCTTCTACATAGTTAGAAATTAGAACTTCGGGTTTTTTGATATTGTGACTAAGAATTTTAATTAGCTTTTTGGGTTCACTAGTTGGTGCTTTTGTTTTCTTTGCTCTCAGAACTCAGGACTGTTCTTTTTGAAAAATCTCAGTATCTTCTTGTCAGATTCTTTCTCTAGTTTGCCATTTTGCATAAGCCACATTTTCATCTTGTATGTATTAATAGTTAAAGTATCTCTTCTCCCTGGATAAAGAAAAGTAAAACTTTGTAATAATATGTACATAGCCTGTGTTAATGCTGTTGGCTTACACTCTTTGGTAAGAAAAAGGTGAAGGTAGGAGTGGGCAAAATGGCCAAAAACCAATATTTGGTATTTGGTACACTGTATTATTCTCCGAGGGGAAACTGTCTTTTCACATGACCTTTTTTCGTAGGCTTTGGTAATTCTAGTGTTAAGCTCTGCACATGTCTCGCCTGGCAGATCCCGGTTTCGTGGATCGCTTGGTTCACAAAGGAGTGAACAAAGCTGAGGGTGGGGGTGTGACTGCTGCTGTAGGGGGATGTGGCGGCCCTTCAGAAACCCCCCCAAACAATTTTTCAATGGAAAAAAACACACTTTATCAGTTCCACTTTGCGGTATCAGCTGCTGGCTTGTTACCCGACGTGCTCCGTGCAGGGCTACATACTTTTAAAAGATCAAGACGCAGCCACCCTGAGGTCTGTCACTCTCCGGTATCTCTTCCCCTAGACTTCCGCTGCTATTGGCCCACTGGATCTCCTTGATGAAGAGAACTTTGTGTTCTTTTGAGCAGGAGTTGGGGCCCATGCATCATGTTTCACAGACTTATGTTTGTAATTGGCTGAACAGCAATAAAGTTTCTACTCTTTGGAAAACCTGCTGAACTCTTTTGTGCAACTTTGTCACACAAACTGAACAATGTCTTGTTTTGTTTTGCCAAAATCTTTGAGTATCAACTCATCTCAACAGTGAAACACTCATGTTGCCTTCCAGAATGTTTTCCATTCTTTTCTATAACAGCTTTGCATTTCTGACTTTTGACTGCTAACTGGCATGCTATAAAATAAAGTGTATGTTTTGTATAGAAAAAAAATTAAATATACTTACACTTACAGATTACAGGAAAGTATTCATTCTGCAAAATACCATATACTGTACATATATATTATTTTTCTGTTTTATGAAATATTATGTGTTTAATTTTAAATATATTATAAATTGTAATAAAGAACTTTGAACATTGTAAGTATTTAAAAATTAACTTAATTAAGGAGTTAATTAAGTTTTAATTTCCAGAAGAGCGCTTTTATATCTTTTAAATGGTCTGTTTATATAACTGAATAACATTAAAATGTTACACATCATATTTTTATGAGTGGTTTGCACCTTCATTAGATTACTTTTTTTACAGATATACTGTGCTCTGTACAATATTTGGTGCATAGTAACATACTGTTTAAATTATTATTCTAGACTATTCCTACATAGGCCAAAAAGAACTGTGTTGGTCTTAAATTGTATTAGAATATTATGTAAGCTGTACTCCATCAAACCACAATTTTCTTATTTTTATATTTTTACCCTTCTTGGTAAGAATTATGCATATACAGCAATTTAAAAATGAATTAAAACATATTTAAGCTCTATTAAGGAGAAAAACATGATGAAGAAGAGGAGAATCTCTAATATACTATTTTGTTTTACTCAATCTAAAAAATAATTTACAGAGAATATTGCTTTAAATGTTGCTTGCACTCTCAAAAAAGCTTTTTGTATGCAGGATGTTTGGTCAGCAGAGCTAATCACCCTGAACCACAAGGGATAAGATATTTATGGAACAACAAACTATAAACAGAATGAGTGTTCATTCCTCATAAACTTAGCCAAAATTTACTGCTGCCCTAAAACTGAAACAATAAATATGAAATCAACTGTCATCCGACTTTGCATTAATTAAAACCAAACATTAGCGTTGAAGACACACCAGCTGTTATTGGAGACTGACAATTCATGCTATTCTGCTTTTTTTCTGAATTGCATAATTGGAAGATGTTGGAAGATAGTTTTAAAGTCAGAACTGCCAAGTATATATCAAGGTCATTTTTTTTATATTTAAGACTGAATTTGTCCTGTCACAAATTCCTCTTACTTTGATTGCCAACAAAGGAACAGTGCTATCCAGCCTTCAGAATATAAAGACCTTTACAGCACACTGAGGATGCTTATCACTGCTATTCAAGCTGGGTATCACAGGTTCCCTTGGGGAGCATCTGTGATTATTATATGGTTTGAATAAAATAGGACAAAATAATATTTTGGCAGTCCTTTTAGCATTTCATTTTATTCCTGTTCTGAAGGTCAGTGCCTTGGTTCATTCTTTCTTTCTTTTTTTGTAAAGATTTACTTTTTCTAACTTCTCAGAACAGAATGTGTGTTTAAAAGAACACTTTATGTTTGCTTAGATAAGCAGATGATTGTCACTTATGAAAGGCTAGAAAACAAAGATAATCTATTTTTGCAATCAGCCACGCTAGTGGCCTCTTGTAGGGTATAAAATTATGTGCTAATTATTGTTTATAGAAAGGATCAACACAAGAATTGTGTGTCAGACAGACAAAGATAGTGAATGCTGACATCTACCATATTGAAGGTTAAGTGCTTTGCATTTTTAAAATGTCAAATGAAGCCTTCACCATCGGCACTAGTTTTATGATACTCATCAGTGACTGCCAATTGAAATAATACTTGCAAAGATTACTAAGTCAAGGTCAGTTGAACATTTCCCCTGTTTGAAGCAAATCAAAAACTGTTTATTATGCTTTAAATTAATCAAGGCATTAGTGATGCATACCTAATTTTAGGAGAGCATGCACTGCATTGCAGGAACCGTTTGGAAATTGTACATGGTGTTTTTCTTCCTTGTGATACATATATTTTGAGTAATAATTTTAATGCATGTTATGATAAGTCAATGTAATGTAGCAGACATACTCTGACATGCAAAAACTTGCATATAATATGTGAGCACTGTCTACCATATATACTGTATAGTCTTATATAGTCAGCTTCTCTGTTTGCAATGTAACTTGTCATAGAGCAAATCTACCACAATAAAACCTTACTTAATTGATGCCGGGAATTTATAATGAAAACTTGACTAAAAGATTGCACAGTTTATATATTTGTGTGTGTATATATAAATTGTAAACACCATGGTGGACGGACTGGCATCCTAACTGGGATGGAAGGTGGATCCATGCCCAGCCGGGAAGGCACAACAGAAGGACAACATGACAGGAGGCATAACCCTGCCATGATGGGTCTGTATTTTTATCCCAGTCGGGAGGAAAGGTTAATGGATAAACTGGGGAAGGTTGTTAATCAAGAGTAGTTCCTCCCACAATAGATGGCAATGCTCTGCTAGCGTGGACCCAGTATGGGCTCCTGCAAGGATCCATGCGATTCGTAGTCCTAAGGGAAAACCCTGTTGGGGTCCTTGGGTGACGCCAGAGGGAAGACTCCCTGTTGTGGGGGCTTCCGCTTGACCTAGAAGTGCTTCCAATGGGCTATGCCCTGGCACAGGAAGTACTCCTGGGTCCAACGTAAAGCTCACCTGGAGGAGAAGTATTATGAATTGGACTGTAAACAGGTATTTGGTGAATAAAATAGGGAATGTCTTGGTATGGTTTTGTCTGGGGTTTCGGGGTTTGGCGGTTCCCCCTGCTGCTCACTATATAGGTGTATGCATGTTTGTATGAATATATATATATATATTGTGGCAATAGGGGGCAGTAGTGCACCCTCGAACCCTCAGGTACGACTCCCGAGACCAGGTAATAGTCCAAGACTCTTTTTATTTTCTTACAGTGCACCAAGCACCTTCCACACTCTTCACAAATAAACACACTCTTAATAACCACAATAACCTCTCCTCCTCGCCCAGACACTTTGCTCCTCTCCCACCCAGCACAGCTCAGTGTCTGGACTGAGGCACCGTCCTTTTATAGCCCCTGACCCGGAGGTGTTCCTGTCCCAGCAGTCCACAGTTCCTTATTCCTTCCGGGTCAGGGCAATCAGTCCATTACTTCAACCCGGGAGCACGCCATATCTTCCTGTCACGTGACCGTGACATACTCCCGGGTCATAAGGCACAACAGAGCCCATAAGTCCCCCCACAGCGACTCCTGGTGGCGCCCAAGGTATCCAGCAGGGCTGTGTATAAACACCACAGAGTCCATAAGGCCCTGCTGGACCTCGGGCATGATCCCGCTGTCGGAGAGCTCCTCCTGTCGGCCTGGGGTGCGGACCGGCCTCGAAGCCGGCAGTCTTCCACATATATATATATATATATATATATATATATATATATATATATATATATATATATATATATTGTCACGCGACGCGAATAACTGAATGGCACGAATGTGCAACCTTGACTGTACTCCTTATTATTTGCAAAACTGTTTTTACAGTATACGGGGCCGGAAACCCCAAATCTTTACAGTTGTTTTTCTCTTTATTTTACAGTGGCGTAGTCGGCAGGATAGAAGCATCTGAAAATGTCAGAAGGACAGGACCTTAATAGCGTGCTGCAAGGAATGGCTGCCCAGATCCAGTACCTACAACTCGAGCAGGCTGCCACAAAGCGGGAATTAGAGGAAACCAAAGCGAGGTTGGCAACAGCAGAGACGGTAAGACCGGACCCGCCCAGACCTCCACCTCCTCCGATCGTACCAGTTAACCAAGGCGGATGACATCAAGTCCTATCTGGGCATCTTTTAAAGGACGACCACCCGGAACCAGTGGCAGCGGACCGAGTGAGCGTCCATACTGGCTTGAAGGGTGCTGCGCAGCGAGCCTATTACGACCTCCCCGACGAGGAAGCCGCGAATTATTATGACCTCCTGAAAGCGGAGATCCTAAGTCACTACGGCATCACCTTGGACCAGCAGGCGAGTGAGTGGCGAAATTGGCAATCCGACCCTGATTGCCCAGCCGGAGCACAAGCCTTCGAATTCTGGGGCAAGATGGGACACTGGCTACGGCAGGAGGGTCCGCAAGCTCGTAAGGTGGTCAAACAAGTGGCATGTGAGGGGCTAGTTAATGCCATGCCCAATTATCTCACCCAGCAGGTCCGGAGACACCCATTTACGGATATGAAGGGTCTCCTGGACGTCTTGGAGCGTCAGCTTGCGGTGCACCGAACCGGGGGATCGGAAAGGTCAGCTCGCAGGGCCCGACAGGGACGAGCCATTACCCCCCAGCCCACTCGTCGTGCTGCGGAAGCGCCAGTAAAGCCCAAAGAAAAGCCAGCCTCGCTGCGTTGTTTCAAGTGCGGTGAGGTTGGACATCTTCTGCCAGCCTGCCCGTTAAACATGGAACCAATGGACTGCAGTTGGGCCGCCACTGAGAGGTACTGTACTCTGTCTCATCCCATGGCAATCCCGAATACGGGAGTGGTATTGGTGAACGGACACTCGGTAGTGGCCCTATTCGATTCCAGCAGCAACATAACCATTGTGGCTCACCGTTATATTCTACCTCAACAGTGGCTACCCCAGCATTTGCAGGTCACTTGTGTACATGGGAAGACCAGATCGTATCGCTTGGCGAAGTGTTACATTTACTGGAAAGGGGACTTAAGTCGGCTATCCGTTGCTGTATTACCCGAGCCCCCTTTTCCAGTGATTTTGGGACACGACTGGTCACACAATACTAGCAGTAGAGTAACAACCACTCCTGTAGCCTCGTTGGGTCTCGTTATGGACACCCTCCCCCGGCCCCCACGCCGGGCACTCAGGCAAACTCTGATGACGTAGAAGGCCAGGGGGAAGATTCTCAGACCTAAACCCGGAAGTATCCGCCGGTGAGGGCACGAGCCGAGAAACCATGGTTTCCCCGGAACAACAAGACCCTTTAGACAGCATGGACCATCAATTTAGGTCTACGCCTGCATCATTTAAAAGGGAGCAGTGGAATGACGACTCCCTGAAATTTGCCCAGAATGCTATCATCTCAGTGGGTGGCCACTCGGCTGACAGTTCCATGTCAGGGGAGCCCTACTTTGTTTTGGAAAATGATCTGTTGTATCGAGTCGCGACTCATGAGGGCGCGGTACGGAAGTTGTTGCTAGTACCGCGTACCTTCCAGCGGGAGGTTTGCGAACTAGCTCACGCCCACCTCCTAGGCGCCCACCTGGGGACCTAAAAAACCTTGGATCGGATAAAACTCTGTTTCTATTGGCCCGGAATTAATGAGGAGGTCCGGAGTTTCTGGAATGCCAGACACGTCAGATACCCAGGATGGACCGTGCTCCTCTTATTCCAATACCCCTAATAGATGTTCCCTTTGATAGAATGGGGTAGACCTCGTAGGACCCCTGGAGCCCTCGAACCATGGCCATAAATATATATTGGTCATGGTCGATTATGCGACTCACTATCCAGAAGCGGTTCCGTTGCGCTCCGCTAACACAAAAAACATTGCACGGGAATTAGTCAGCCTATTTTCTAGGGTAGGAATACCCAAAGAAGTCCTCACGGACCAGGGTACACCCTTCACCTCGGATACGTTCAGGATGGTTGTCAGGTTACTCCGAATTAAGCATGTGAAAACATCTGTCTACCACCTGAAGACCGACGGGCTGGTGGAGCGTTTCAATCAGACCCTCAAGCAGATGCTGCGCAAGGTAGTCAGCGCGGACCGTAGGAACTGGGACCAGCTCTTGTCTCTCGTGCTTTTTGCTTACTGGGAAGTACCTCAAGCCTCCACGGGTTTCTCCCCGTTTGAATTATTATATGGACGCCAGCCCCGGGGACTTTTGGATATAGTAAACGTTCACTAACGTCTTAGAGTATGTAGCGCAACTGCGTGACAGACTAAACAAAATCAGACCCCTACTAAAAGAACACATGACTCGTGCGCAAGCAGCTCAGGCACGGTGTTATAATCGTAACTCGACTCTCAGGGAATTCCAGCCCGGAGATCGAGTGATGGTGCTCATTCCCACCTCCCACTCTAAATTATTGGCACACTGGCAAGGACCTTACAAGGTTAAGGAAAGAAAAGGACTCGTCAACTATTTGGTAAAAGAGCCGAATCGTCGATCGAGTGAGAGGATATACCATGTGAATCTTTTAAAATGTTGGAGAGAAAGGGAGGAGCCTCCCGACTCAGGTAGGACTCTCTCCCTTTTTCACTTGCACACCAGCCCTTAACCTTGGACCTGATCTAACGCCCCTTCAACGACAGGAACTAACACAAACGATCCTGTCTATCCCTGGTGGTGAGCGAGTCACCGGGCCATACTGCGCTGATTGAACATGACATCATCACAGAGCCCGGAGTGGTAGTCAGGGAGAGACCCTACCACCTCCCGGAAGCAAAACGTGCTTAGGTAGAACTCAAAGTCCAACGGATGTTGGACATGGACATCATAGAGAAAAGCCACAGTCCCTGGTCTAGTCCTATCGTCCTCGTTTCTAAGCCAGACGGCTCTTGGAGGTTTTTTAACGACTTTCGGCATCTTAACCAGGTCTCCAAGTTCGATGCCTACCCGATGCCCAGGGTAGACGACCTCATTGAACGATTGGGTACGGCTCGATATTTGACTACCCTTGACATGACTAAACGGTACTGGCAAATTTCACTAACAGCATCTGCCAAAGAGAAAACTGCCTTTAGTACCCCTAGTGGGCATTGGCAATATAAGGTCCTTCCATTCGGGCTGCACGGGGCACCAGCAACCTTCCAACGTCTGGTAGACAGAGTGCTAAAGCTTGATCAGTCCTATTGTGCCACCAACCTGGATGATGTTGTCATCTATTCCGGCACCTGGCAGGAACATATATTGCAGGTATTTGCTGTCCTCGCGACGCTAGCGAAGGCCAGCCTCCGCATTAACCCCCGCAAATGCTTTTTTGGCTTTAAGGAGGTCAAATATTTAGGCTACCTAGTGGGACGGAGACAGGTAAAGCCGCAATGCTCCAAAGTGAAAGACATCCTGGAATGGCCCCGTCCGAATACCAAGAGATAGGTGAAGGCTTTCTTGGGGCTAGCGGGATATTACCACCAGTTCGTGCCTCGCTTCTCTGAAAGAGCAGCACCCTTGACTAATTTAACAAAGAAAGGGGCTCCTTTGTATGTGATATGGAACGAACAAGCAGAACGAGCATTCAGTGACCTGAAAAAGGCCCTGACCTCGGCACCAATATTAAAAACCCCCTGATTTTTCTCTGCCCTTTATTCTCCAGACCGATGCTTCGGACACAGGCCTGGCCGCTGTGTTGAGCCAAAGCATCGATGGTGTTGAGCACCCCGTAATGTACCTGAGCCGGAAACTGCTGGACCGGGAGACCAGGTATGCGGCAGTGGAGAGGGAAGCCTTGGCCATTAAGTGGGCGGTGACCCATCTGAGGTATTACCTGTTGGGTCAGGAGTTCACTCTGGTGACTGACCACGCTGCCCTCCAGTGGAGGTCGCTGCATAAAAGGTTGAATCCCTGAGTTACCAGGTGGTTTTTGGACCTGCAGCCATACAAGTTCACTGTCACTTATCGTCAAGGCAACTGTCTGGGCTCAGGGGGTAGTCGTGTCACGCACGTGCGAATAGGGGGCCGCGGACGGACCTAAAACGGTATCGTGAATTCGTATGCCAGAAGGGTGTGATGGGGTACTAACTTTCCTCTCTTTGTTTTCCACAGAAAGAAAGAGGCACCGCCGCCATGAAGTGGTCTGAATCAGCACCCACGCACCACTACTTCCGCCCTTCCTCTGTCAGTCCCTGATGACGTCACCAATCCCACTATCCACCTCAGTTCCTACCCAGCATGCACCTCTACTTCCGGTCCCCCCTCATAAATGCTCCCACTCCGCCATCTTTGGGCGGTCAACTGAATGGCACGAATGTGCAACCTTGACTGTACTCCTTATTATTTGCAAAACTGTTTTTACAGTATACGGGGCCGGAAATCCCAAACCTTTACAGTAGTTTTTATCTTTATTTTACAATATACAGTATGTATACTGTATATATTGCCAGACCCAGCCAGGACGCCTGGAAGGACTGGGAGGTGGCATGTACGTCCTCCAGGCCACGAGGGGGCAACCGCCTTGGATCGGAGGAGGACCACAGGAGAAGAGCAAGGAGGCTCAAGCCCTTTGGGGCCTGTAGCCACCGCCAGGGGGTGCCCCGAGTCTTAGAGGGCCCGGGAAACATCTACTTCCACCACACCCAGGAATATGGAGGATGAGCCTTTCAGGGATGCCCGGAGTGCTTTCGAGTGCTTTCCTGACACTTCTGCCACACCAGGAGGTGTTGTCAGACAGAGCACCTAGAGTACATCAGGGTGGGGATAAAAGGGGCCACCTCCCTACAGTCTGGGAGCTAGAGTTGGGAGTGGGAGCAGGACGAAGTTCCCATGGAGAGAGGAAAGGCGGCCCATGGACAGTTAAAGAGAGACCCGGGTTAAGTATAATTAGTGCTGGAAGCACTGTGTGCTGTGCGGGACTGTGGTATTTGTGCTTGGAGAAAATAAACGTGTGCTTTTTCGTAAAGATGTGGTCGCAGTCTGATGGTGTCTGGGCATGTCTCACAATATATATAGCCCTGTAATGGAATAGTACCCTGTGTTCTTGCCCCAGAGAGTTGGATTAAGCAGGTGAATGTCATACATATTTATATACTGCATAATTTTCTATGCTTTGTTTTAACATTGTTTTTTTCTTCAGATTTAATTCCTGTTTTCCATGCTATATTTGCAACAACAGGGTGGCATGGTGACACAATGGTTAGTGCTTATGTCTCATGAATCTTATATCCTAGGTTCAAATACATTTAATCTTTGGAGGGATTACGTACAGTGTATATAAAACTAGCTATTCTACCCCTCCATGGTGGGTTGAAATCTATGTAATCAATGCAGATCTCAGCATTAACATTTGCAGTGCACTATGGGATTTGTAAAAGCAGTGTTAATGTTTGTGATGTGTCATTAACTGGAATGACAACTGCAATGCATTTTATTACTAAAATGTTTGTGATGCACAATCTATTGGAATGACAGAGAATAGCAATGGGACAGACATATGGACAGACATAGAGGCGCTTATCCTTTTATTAAGGATGAAAAGTATGAATATATTTAAATATTTTAATCTAGGACAAGCCTTCACAACAAAGTTTTATGGTAGATGGTCATCAAAATAAATAAGAGGACAAGAGGTCACATGAGGTCTTGAGGAAAGTCAACATACATAATTTGAAAATTTCAATACTAGTTTTAATAGATTACTTTATAGTAAAATATAACTTGACTGGGAACATGTGTTTAAAATCCTTAACTCCCTTTCCTAGAGAGAATCCTTGAAGTTTAATGATAGAGTAAGAAGACAGTTTTTTATTGAATTAGAAAAAAATGTACAAAGAGTTTTATTTCTAAATTGCTTCATCTCAAAAATTATATCTGAGTTTGGCTTCAACAGTGTGATTTTAAGTGTAAACTACTGGCATCTTTGGGCAGATCTGACCACAACCTAATTCATTTTATGCCCGGCCATAATCTTGTTATTAGATGGCAAACTGTGGCTCTAAATGACTGCTTCCAAATGACAGACTGGGAAATGACGTGCGAATCACATGGGGATGATATTGAGGGACCCAACCACTGCATCACAGATTATTTTAATTTGTGGTACCCTCCAAAATGTGTGTTGCTTTCCAAAACAGAAACCCTGGATTACTAAGGAGCTACAGTAAATGAGCAAAAGAAAGCATTCAAATCTGGTGACAAAGAGGCTCAAAAAGGATGCACAGCAAGTTCTAAAGAAAAAGCAGAGTGAAGGAAAGGAAGCTTACAAAACTAAAATAGAAAACAGACTCACTCAGAATAACATGAAAGATGGAATGGACTGAGCATAATTATTAAGGGAGGGATGTGGACAAAGCTAATTCCTTGAACCAATTTTTTAATAGATTTTCCCTCCCAGTGCCTCCTTCTTCCAATAGCCAGTCTTCTCTCACCAACCCTACTAAATCAAAAACTCTATGTTGACAGTGACAGGTCTACCTCTGACCATCAGCATAGGCTGTCCATAACTGAAGACCAAGTAAGTAGACAATTGTGGAAGCTACATAAAGAAAAAGCTGTGGGAGTAGATGGAGTCAGTCCACAAGTTCTTAAGGCCTCTGCTGTTCAACATTGTGGTATCCTCCATCAACTGTTCAGTCTGTCCCTAAGACTCCAGAAACTGCTGCTGTTGTGAAAAAACATTTCATTGTTCCTGTTCCAAAGAAGGCAAGCACCTCTTCACCTAATGACTACAGACCAGTGGCACTTACATCTCACATCATGATGACCTATGATAGACTGGTCCTGGACTATATGAGTACTTTTGTGGTAGTCCACCCCGTCCCACTGCAGATAAGCTAGACAAAGGTTGGTGTGTAGGATTCAGTTATCTGTCTGCTCTACAAGACTTATTCTCACCTGGAGAAAAGCTGTCCCTAATGTGAGGATTATGTTTTTCAAATTTTCCAGTGCCTTCAATACCACCCAGCCATCCCTTTTAAGGAGTAAGCTCAGAGATATTCAGGTGGATGAGCCTATGGTGCCCTGAATAATGGACTCTCTGTTGGTATAGACCACATTTTGTGAGACTCAAGGGCTGTGTCTATGATATAGATATGTGCAACACTGGAATATAACTAGGAACAGTCCAGTCTTTTTTTCACTTTATGGTATACACCTATAAATATAACACTAGGTCATGTCAAGTCCAGAAATTCTCAGATGATTCTGCATTTATGGAGTGTACTGATAAGGAGGATAAGACAGAGTATAGGAGTCAGGTGGAGAACTTTGTTTCTTGGTCCAAAGAGAATTGTTTGCACCTTTATATCAGCAAAACTGAGGAACTGGTTACTGACTTTTGCCACAACAATGAGACTTCGGTCACTATTCAGGGAGTGGATGTAGAGTTGGTGCACTTCTGCAGGTACTTTGGGGTCCATATCAATAACAGGTTGGATTGGTCTTGGAACATGGAGGAACTAAATAAGAGTTCTTCCTTAGGAGACTGTGTTCCTAGACAAAGTAGTGGGAAGTTACATCCTTCACATCTTCTACAGCTCTGTGATGGCCAGTGCAGTTTTCTACACTATGGTGTGCTGGGCCAGCAACATCACTTCAGGAGAGACCCACTAAATCAACAAGCTAATTGAAGAGCATATCCAGCTATGGAACACACTCTGGACCCCTGGAGGTAGCAGCAAAAAAGCGAGATTAATACAAAACTGAGTACTATTATTAGCAATGCTACACATCTTGTCTGTGACACATTAACACTTAACACTTTCAGTCAACAAATTATTGAGCAAAAGAATATCAAGAATACCAACAGCAATATGCCTACATAATGCCTCAGTCTGATTGTGACTGCCAAGTCAAAAGTTTTCGTTTTCTTAATTTTTTTCTGGTGTGCATTCAGACCATATTGTTTGTGCAGTGTGTTTATTTAATGTGTGTGTGTTTTATTTAAAGCGCTTCAGTAAAAAGCTAAATTCCCCCCTGGGGAGCAAATAAAGTTCTATAAATTTCTACCAAACATGGTATGGTATGATTCTAACATGGTATGGTTTTAACGGGAATAAATAGCTAACTGAAAAGAACTTTTTCAAACCTATTGGCTATAAAACTTAATCTAGCCAATAGGTTATGTCTTTCAAATCTCAGACAGAAAAAAAATATATTTTACTTATAATTATAAACAACAAAAAATGTTAGTAAAGAAACATGCAAAAGAATAATACAGAAAAACAGTAAACAATAACCAAGCACTGCTATAATAATCATTATTTAAAAAGCTCAGAGTCTCTACGCATTATCTGTAATTGTTTGTGTCTGTTTGTGCATTACTTGTAATGCTGGTTTATGGAATGTTATAGATCTGTTGGCCAGCTAACAGGGAGCATGTGCAGCTTTTGCAAAATACAGCGCAAATTATAAGACCTAAAATCACTGTTAATTCATGTGACTGCTAGACCCCCTCCCACACCCACACTCACTGTATAGCTTATGGTCAGTTTACCTTCTATAACACATACAAAATTTCCAATTCCCTTTTACTTTGAAAACTATTAATTGTGTCACACATTAGTGAATATCCATAGTGTTGACACAGCATCTTACAGCTCTTTAACATTGCAGATCTGTAGTCCTTTTACTACAGAAAACATGTGAGCTCACTTGGGTCTTCCTCAGCCATCATAGTATGGCACAAAATCATTGATGGTCAATGACACCACACATTTTATGTACTTGAAATATCAAATGATAAGTACCCTGCCGCCCATGCATAATCTTCCTTTCCTTTCCATCACAGAAGCCATGCAGAATATCAGACAAATGTTTAAAACTACTAAAACCAAATGCCACTAGAATCATCTAGTATGCAAAAATGTGATAACAGACACTCAGAACAATTTCAGACATGTCAATCATGCCCCTTATTTATCTGTGCGAGATAATTTTCTGGGAGAAAAAATGTGGGTATTTTATAAAATGCATCGCCACTAGTTGTTTATTTTTTCTGATGCAAAATAAATACTTACATTGATCAATAAATTTTAATAACACAAGTTAAAAAAAATACCCTCATGTTCAAGTGAACCTTAATGTGATGCCACATCATTACATCCACTCTTATACAATTTATAGACAGCAATTATCCCAATGTACATTTTTGAGATGTGAAAAGTAACTAGAACACATAAAAAAGCTACATAAAATGTATGTAAAAAGTACATAAATGGTGTCTGTGCCAGGAAATGAAATTAGGAGATGCTATCAACTTTTTGTCTGTGACATTTTTTCTTATTACAACACACTTGTCAAGAACTTGCACTTAACATAAACCAAAAAATGTTCAATGTTAAACACAGAGTTTACGATGTCTACTATAATTCTTTTGGAGATGGTCATCTTTGTTGCAATAACACAGAAAAAGGTACTTTTATTTTTATTTTTTATTATTATTATGTTATTGATTGTATTGAAATCACACAACACTGAACACTCCATACAAATAAATCAATTTTTACAAAAATAAGTTCGAAAACAAATCAACCCCCACCCCTGAGAAAGAGAGCTAAGCCAGACATTATTTATGTACAAATCTCTAAGTGATTTAATCCTGAAAATTTTCCAAACATTAAAAACTGTGTAAGTTTGAGAGGGTGTAAAAAGGAGGTTATGGTGTAGTGGTGCCACAAGATAAAAGCTTCTCTATCTTGAAGTGCTTCCTATATTGGTTTCATATTCTGAGTGAATGAAGCACAATTGGGGAGGCACGGTGGCGCAGTGGGGAGCGCTGCTGCCTTGCAGTTAGGAGACTCAGATTCACTTCCCAGGTCCTCCCTAAATAGAGTTTGCATGTTCTCCCCGTGTCTGGATGGGTTTCCTACAGGTGCTCCAGTTTCCTCCCACAGACCAAAGACATGCAGGTTAGGTGCATTGGCGATTCTAAAGTGTGCGTGTGTGTGTGTGCCCTGTGTTGGCTGGGATTGGCTCCAGCAGGCCCCCATAATAAGTAGTAATGATATAGCGGGATGGATGGATGAAGCACAATTGGGTTGTTATTATAGTATGTTGATGATAACTGGTATTTACTGGAGCATAAAGCAAAGAATATAAAGAAGTGCTGCAGGATTTTATCTCTGTTGAGGAACAAACCTATATGTGTTCATCTGTGTCAATGTCCACATAGTTTGTATATTTGCCTCCCAATAATAAAATTGAAAGTTAGGTAGAGCCATGCCACCTTCAGCTTTAGGTCACTGCAGGGTCACCCTTTGGATGCGTGGATGTATTGAGTTCCATATAAACGAGGTTATTTCTCTTAAAAATGTTCTTAAAAAATTATTTGTTAATGTATAAGACGATATTGGGGCAGCCGAGCAAAGATAAAAGATAAGATTAAATCAAGACAACTTGAGAGAAAATAGCGTTATAAACCGTCGGTGCCTTCTGTGATCCTGGGAAATGTAAACTCACTACCAAATAAGATCGACGAACTGGCAGTGCTGGTGAAAAATGTCAGAACCTACAGAGAATGCAGCTTGCTGTGTTTTAGTGAAATGTGGCTAACGTCTATCATCCCAGATGCTAACGTGGAGCTACCCGGGTGTAGCACAGTTAGAGCGGACAGAGACGCAAGTACCTGCGGAAAGAAGAAAGGAGGAGGACTCGCTCTCTATGTCAATACAAAGTGGTGCAACTCAGGACATGTAAACGTTAAAATCTCCACTTGCTGCAAGGACATCGAACTGTTGGCCGTAAGTCTGCGTCCCTATTACTTTCCCAGAGAGTTTGGACACGTGATTGCTGTTATTGTTTACATCCCCCCTCAAGCGAACGCAGAGATGGCAAGTGACATCATCCATTCCGCAGTTGCTAAGTTACAAACGCAGCACCCTGAGGCTCTTGTGCTAATCGCTGGAGACTTTAACCATGTAACGCTGGACAAAACATTACCTGCCTTCTCCCAGTATGTGGATTGTAACACTCGGGAAACAGGACTATTGACCTACTATATGCAAACGTTAAAGACACATACAGTGCCACCCCACTGCCTGCGCTTGGGAAAGCAGATCATAACCTGGTTCTGCTTCAGCCTCAATACAAACCAAGAGTGAGGCGCTACCTACAACTACGCTCATTCAGGAAGTGGTCCCTGAGGCAGAGCAGGCTCTGAGAGACTGCTTTGGAACTACAGACTGGGATATATTGCTTGGGTCACATAGTGAGAACATTGAAGAGGCTGTTGAATGCACAACTGATTACATCAACTTCTGTATGGACATTGTAGTTCCAGTAAGAACAGTATGCTGCTATGCTAACAACAAGCCATGGATTACAAGTGACATCAAGGGCCTTTTGAACCAGAAGAAAAGGGCTTTTAAAGGTGGTGATAAGCATGAGCTCAAGTGCGTGCAGAAGGAACTCGAGTCCAGCTCAGGGCGAAAGAGCAGTACAGGAGAAAGCTGGAGCAGAAGTTGCAGAACAACAGCATGAAGGAAGTGTGGGATGGGATGAAGATTATCACTGGCTGCAGCTCGAGCGGGTGCCGCCATCGAGACAGGCGTGGAGAGAGCAAACCAAATGAACAACTTCTTTAATAGGTTTGATCACAGTAACCCACTCTCACCTCGAGTACTGCATCCTCCAACCATCCTTCTGCTGATACCAGCATAGGTGAGACATCCCCACCCACAATTACAGCAGCCCAGGTGAGCAGAGAGCTGAAAAGACTTTGTGCCAGCAAAGCAGCGGGTCCAGATGGTGTATCGCCACGATTGCTGAAGGCCTGTGCGTTGGAACTGGGGAGTCCTCTACAGCGCATCTTCAACCCGAGCCTGGAACAGGGAGAGTCCCAAGGCTTTGGAAAACATCTTGTATCACTCCTGTCCCAAAGGTATCACGTCCTAGTGAGCTGAATGACTTCCGGCCTGTTGCTCTGACGTCACATCTGATGAAGACCATGGAGCGGCTGCTGCTTCACCACCTGAGGCCACAGGTCCGCCACCCTCGACCCTCTGCAGTTCGCATACCAGGAGAAGGTGGGAGCGGAGGATGCCATCATCTATATGCTTCACGATCCCTCTCCCACCTGGACAGAGGCAGTGGTGCTGTAAGAATTATGTTTTGGACTTCTCTAGCGCCTTCAACACCATCCAACCTCTGCTCCTTAGGGACAAGCTGACTGAGATGGGAGTAGATTCACACCTGTGGCATGGATTGTGGACTATCTTACAGACAGACCTCAATATGTGCGTCTTGGGAACTGCAGGTCTGACATTGTGTGCAGCAATACAGGGCGCCGCGGGGACTGTACTTTCTCGGTCCTGTTCAATCTATATACATCAGACTTCCAATATGACTCGAGTCCTGCCACGTGCAAAAGTTCGCTGATGACACTGCTATTGTGGGCTGCATCAGGAGTGGGCAGGAGGAGGAGTACAGAAAGTTAATCAAAGACTTTGTTAAATGGTGCGACTCAAACCACTTACACCTTAACACCAGCAAGACCAAGGAGCTGGTGGTGGATTTTAGGAGGCCCAGGCCCCTCATGGACCCTGTGATCATCAGAGGTGACTGTGTGCAGAGGGTGCAGACCTATAAATATCTGGGAGTGCAGCTGGATGACAAATTGGACTGGACTGCCAATACTGATGCTCTATGTAAGAAAGGTCAGAGCAGACTATACTTTCTGAGAAGGTTGGCATCCTTCAACATCTGCAGTAAGATGCTGCAGATGTTCTACCAGACGGTTGTGGCGAGTGCCCTCTTCTACGCGGTGGTGTGCTGGGGTGGCAGCATAAAGATGAAAGACGCCTCACGCCTGGACAAACTTGTTAAGAAGGCAGGCTCCATTGTAGGATTAAAGTTGGACAGTTTAACATCTGTGGCAGAGCGCGGGCACTAAGCAAACTCCTGTCAATCATGAATAATCCACTGCATCCACTTAACAGTGTCATCTCCAGGCAGAGGAGCAGCTTCAGTGACAGACTTTTGTCACTGTCCTGCTCCACTGACAGACTGAGGAGATCGTTCCTCCCCCACACTATGCGACTCTTCAATTCCACCGGGAGTAAATGCTAACATTAATTTTATTTTAATTTTTTCATTTTATTACTATTTAATTTAATATTGTTTCTTTGTATCAGTATACTGCTGCTGGATTATGTGAATTTCCCCTTGGGATTAATAAAGTATCTATCTATCTATCTATCTATCTATCTATCTATCTATCTATCTATCTATCTATCTATCTATCTATCTATCTATCTATCTATCTATCTATCTATCTATCTATCTATCTATCTATCTATCTATCTATCTATCTATCTATCTATCTATCTATCTATCTATCTATCTTCTATCTATCTATGCTTTGAAATAGAAAAAGAAGCTTAGGAACCATATTCATCTTGACAGTGTTAATTCTCCCTGCTAAAGTGAGATGGAGTGTAGACCATCTACACATGTCTTATTGAAGTTTGTCCATGCAGACAGCAAAATTGTGTTGAAAAATAGCTTTATGTTTACTTGTGATGTTTACCCTAGCTACTTAAACTGATCTGCGATGATAAAAGTGAAGGTGTTCAATCGAATATTGTGTGCTTGAGAGTTCACTGGAAAAAGCACAGTTTTATTCAAATTAATTTTGAGTCCAGAAATCTTTTGAAATTCTGCTAGTGCTGTTGGGACTGCAGGCACAGTATTTTGTGGTTCTGATATATATAGTAACTTATCACCTGCATAACATTTTAACGTAAAAACAGAATATATTTCGATTTATGGGTTGAAGAAAACTAGCAGTGTAGAAAAAACATGGGTGGTAGATTATTATATAACAATGTATCACAGTGTGTTTAAAATTTCATTTGTTTGACACCAATCAACAGAAAATTACTCTTTAATGTAAAAGTGAAATTAGATCTCTGCAAAGTGGTCTAAATTAATTACAAATATAAAACAAAATACCTGATCAAATAAGTATTCATCCCCTTCAAGCCATTATTTAGTAGATGTACCTTTGTCAACCATGGAAGTCTTAAGTCTGTGTGCACAGGTCTATTTCAGCTTTGTGTGTCTGGACACTGCACTTTCTCCCCATTCTTCTTTGCAAAACTGCTCAAACTCTGTCAGGTTGCATGGGAATTGGGTGTGAACAGCTTTTAACAGATCTAGCCACAAACTCTCAAATGGATTGAGATCTGGACTGTGATTCAGTCACTCTAGGACATAATTGATGATTTTGAGCCATTCCTATGTATCTTTGGCTTTATGTTTGGAGTTGTTGCCTTACTAGAAAACAAATCCTCTCTCAAGGCACTGGTTTCTTGCAGACTGCATCAGGGATTCCTCCAGAATTTCCTTTTAGTTTGCTGCATTCATGTTACCGTCTACCCTCAGAAGTCTTCCATTGCCTGCTGCAGAGAAGCATCCCAGCAGTATGATGCTGCCATCACCATGCTTCACAGTAGGGATGGTGTGTTTTTGATAATTTGTACTTTTATGTCAAACAGTGTTTAGAATGATGGCCATAAATTTTAATTCTCCTTGACCTCCACTGACATCAGAGTCTCCCGTGTGCCTTCTGGAAAATTCTGTATGTCATGTTCTTTTTCAACATTGGCTTTCTCTTTGCCACTCTCCCATAAAACTATGGGACTGGCAAAGCACCTGGTTAGCAGTTGTTGTATGCACAGTGTCTTAAATGTTAGCCACTGCAGCTTATAACTCACTCAGAGTTATCATAAGTCTCTTCAATAATCCTCTTCTTGCACAATCATTCAGTTTTTGTGGCTGGCTCACTTTAGGCAGATTTCTACTTCTTAATGTTTGATTTAGTTGGACTCTAAGCGATATTCAGTGGCTTGGATATTTTCTTTTATACATTACCTAACTTGTGCTTTTCAGTCACCCTTTCATGGAGATGCTTGAAATGTTCATTTGACCTTATTGTGTAGGTTAGGCCCTGATACTAACTTACCACGAGTTGAACCTTCCAGATAAGGTGTATTTATGTTACAATCAATAGAAACCCTTTCAATACAGACAGGTGATCTCCAATTACCTAATAATGCAACTTCTAAAACCAACTGACTACAACAGTGTCAATTTAGGTGTGTATATACCATGATTCAATGTGAAAACTTCCAAGGTGGTGAATACTTTTTATAGGCTTTTTATGATTTCAGCAAATACCTTATTCTAGATCCCACTCCACAAGTATCTGGTTTTGCCTCGACCGTTGCTATACTTGTCATATCCCCTGACTGGCCAGGGCCCACCGCCCCTAAACCCCCAAGGGAGTGGTTTCCTTCAAATCAGACCTAATCACAGTAAAGTGTTTGTGCCATGTGGTTTTGTTTTGATATACTTCCATATTCATAGTCATATGAAAACTCACACAAGCAAATAGAAAACATATCATTGCCTCGAGAAAAATATTACCAGGAATATGTGATAAAATGATTATTTCCAGATCACTTTTGTTGTCACAGACATACTTTGGAAATATGGAAGACTTGTTTTCCTTTATCGAACCTCAAAGAGGGCAAATTTGGTAAGTTTTAAGGCTTTTGGTTTCCAGTGTCACACACGTGCGCATGGGAGGCAGCTAAAGGACTTGAGTAAGGACAGTTCCGAGACATACCGGGATGTGGCAGAGTGCACTGACTCTTTTTCTCCCTTGTCTGCAGACCATTCAGGGGAGATTCCACCTGGTCCTCTTGATGTCACTTCCGGGACTGAGCCAAAGGAAGGAGACCTTGCTGGCTCCGGCCCCTGTGATGTCACGTCCGGGCTCGCACCAAAGGCAGAAGACCCAGACCCCTTTGACTTCACTTCCTGTCTTCCCCTTTAAAAGCCTCCACCTTTTCCTTATTTCCTCAGTTCTGTATTAGACTCGGTTTTGTGCACAGCAGTGCTATCATTTAAAGACAATTTGCAGCCAGGAAACCAAATTATACGGGTGGCTGCCCCAAACCTTGCTATATCTCATTGTGGCTTTTGTGACACCAGCTATATCTGTGCCCCGTTAATTGCAATGAAAAATGCCAGTATGAGCAATATATTTTTTAAACTTTATAGAATATGCTGAACTTTGGAATACAGGTTTGCCTGGCAATTGCTTAGATACTATGTTTTTGGAGAAATAACTTCAACCTGAAAAGTACCAAACCTATCCTTTAACAAACATAGAATGGCAGAAGGCTGTCACAAATTCGCAATGAAACTTGTTTTCTCTTCAGACTATCAGAAGGAATTACAGTATGACTCTCTATTCTGTTAATAATGAGACTGCTGTTTGACTTGAAAGGATTTCATTAGGCAAAAAAAACAACTTCTAAGGGACTGCTTGTGTTATCTGCATTTTACAGTGCCTAAGATAGTATTGTAAAAGTAAGCTTACATATTACGGTACTAGCGGGAGATCATCCTAAATGGCTAGCTCCATGTCAGTGCACAGCTGTGCACAGTGCACTTTAGATAACACAAGAAGTCCCTAAAGAACTTCTTCTCACTTTGGAAATCTGTTTTATTGTTTTAAAAAACACACACAGTTGCAGTAGCAGCTTAAAATTTTAGAAGAGGAACTATTCTCCTACATGTTGCAAGCCTTTCATAAAAGGGCAACATGCTTGGTTTAAGTAATGATTGTGCCTTAACAGACTTAGAAACTGCAACCTTAAATTGCTTTCTACTTCTGAACAGGGCAAGGTACCACTTCTAAAAATTGAAGCTGCAATTGTAATCTCTGTGTGCCTTTTTGAAAATCAATAAAACAAGCTTAAAGTGCTGGGAAAAGCTACATAGGGACTTATTTTTAAGACTTAATAAAATATGTCCATCACATTTTCTGTATTCTTTCATCTGTTTCACCCACTTCTGCCTTTAATCAGGTACAATCATGTTTGTTTTAACTTTTTGTCTGAGCTTTCACTTTTTTTGTTCTTTTGTTTTTAACTACCTTGTGCACCAACTCAACTGTACAAAGACTTTTAGCCAGATTTAACCAGCCCTATTTATCTCTTATAAGGAAATGCTTCATTGCAATGATATTCCATTATAATTACACTTTCAGTTGTAATTTGGCCTTTTGACAGTTTATTTGTAATGTACAGAAGCTTATTCCCATCACTAAAAAAAAATATTGTGTAATTTTGTAAAAATATTTTTTCGCAATAATGCATCTGTTGTACGTGCTAAATCACATACTGTAAACTTTGTATTTGTTCACAATGATGGGTATGACTGTTTTCACAGAATACAGCAATTATATATTCCATCCATCCATCCATTATCCAACCCGCTATATTCTAACACAGGGTCACGGGGGTCTGCTGGAGCCAATCCCAACCAGCACAGGGCGCAAGGCAGGAACAAACCCAGGGCAGGATGCCAGCCCACCGAAGGACACACAGACCAAGCACGCACTAGGGACAATTTAGAACCACCAGTACACCTAACCTGCAAGTCTTTGGACTGTGGGAGGAAACTGGAGTGCCCGGAGGAAACCCATGCAGACACAGGGAGAACCTGCAAACTCCACACAGGGAGGACCCAGGAAGCGAACCCAAGTCTCCTTACTGTGAGGTAGCACCGCTACCACTGTGCCACCGTGCTACCCCAATTATACATTCTCAAATATTTAAATATAATTTTTTTACAGTTACTAATAGTTTCTGTTGTCCTCGTTTTCTCTTTCCAGTGTTGGGGGTCTGCACCATCAGGATAAAAAGCACTCCTTTTCCACCCTGGAAAAGCCAAGAGATATATATTATATTATATTATATTATATTATATTATATTATATTATATTATATTATATATAACTGGTTTCATAAAAGTCTTAAGCAAATATAAATTATAAATTAACTACGAAGGAGCACGACACAGTGATAACTTAATATGATTAACAATATACCAAGTACAATAGAAATATTCACATGTGATTATTATTTGATTGTGTGTAGTTCATGTATTTATTTTAAGCAACTGTAGACTGAAAAAGGATGTGACTAGTATTTTCCAGTTTGGTATTTTACTTACATTCTAGCTTATCATTTAGGTCAATAATGCCACCTAGTGAACACAGTTCATATTACATAAACCACGCTTCCAGATCACTTTACTTGATTCTCAGAAAACACTGCAGGCGTCCATCACAAGGTACAAGAACACTGTCAAAGCTCACAGCATAGCAAAATGACAAATTCCTTACAGTCAGCATTTAACATTCCCATTGTTTAATAGATTTAAATATATTTATTTTATGTTTTTGCATAGAGTGCCAGGCAAACCAATAAAAGCAATTTCAAACATCATGATATTAACAACAATGATAGATAGATAGATAGATAGATAGATAGATAGATAGATAGATAGATAGATAGATAGATAGATACAGTTAGCTTTATTTGTCCCAAGGGAGAATTTTGCATTAGTTCAGAAGCTTAAATAATACATAAATATTAAAATAAACAAATGTACATGACAATGACTAAAAAGAAAGATTTTAAAATATAAATCAAGATTATTATAAATCAAGATTACTCCTGATTTGACTGAAGATAAAAAAGAGCAGTCACAAAGAATTGCTGGATAGGCATACAGTATTACCATTGGTATAAAGGGGCCGCAGTAGCGTTTCTTGGCACATTTCATCTGAATAATTTGCTGGCTGAAAGTACTTGATGTTAGTGAGTCCTAGAGAGGATGTACAGTATTGTTCATAATGGCCATAACTTTGTCTTCATACTCTCCTTTACTACCACCTCCAGTGGATCAAAAGTGCAACCCATAGCTAAGCCCACCTTTTCAATCAGATTGTTGTTTCAGAGTTTTGATGTTATCTGCCCAACACACCACGACATAGAAAACTGTATTGCCAATCATAGTTATAGAATATGTAAAGGATGTCACCACCCACATAAATAAAGGCAGTCTCCTACGAAAAAAATGGTTTGCTCTGACTTTTCTTATATAGTTCTGCTGTATTCCTAAACCAGTCCAAAGTGTCATTGATGCTGTCCCCCACGTATCTGGACTCATATAGTTCAGGACCAGCCTTTCAAAGGTCTTTGTGATGTACGTAGGATGTAAGGGTCATTACTTAATGTGTATGTGAATTATAATAGTAATGATGGACTTACAACACTTAAGAGATTACTAGGTCTTCCTTGGAAGTACATCAGTCCATTCATGTTATAATTCACTTAATCAGCGCAGTTCCAACAACACTGAGCGTAAGATGGAAACTATCCCTACACAGGCTGCTAGTTCATTGTAAGGCATACTTACACACACATACACAAAAACTCATACTCTACTTGAACAATTATTTCAACAGCTTACTATATATGGTATTTATCTTGGATTAAATGAGAAAATCAGTGATTTTGCTAACAGGTCATTAACTCCTACTCTGACAGCCTAGCCAGCGTCAATAAGTTTTTATATCTGTACCTTTTGGATCTTCTTTTTCCTTTCTATTCTTGTGTTTATATGATGTCACTATTTGTTTTTTAACTAGATGTCTCCAACAGAGATTTCAGAATAATTTTTACAGCCAGATGCCTTTCCTGATGCCAACCCTCCCTATTTACCAAGTACCTTAGAATGTAACATTTTTTGTGATCTTTGCAGAATAGCTTCAAATCTAAGTACTACAACTGACAACTAATTAATTTTATTTGTAACTTAATTTTTCACACACACCCGCGCGACCCTGTTCAGGACTAAGCAGATTAGAAAATAACTTACTTGATCAGGTATTACTTAAAGAGTTGAGTGCTTCTTTGACAAAAATAAGAAACAGCAATACATATACAAATAATTAAAATGACTTATGGTATATTATGCAAATATAATATGACATAAACTTTCTGTTTTTAATATGTATATATATATATATATATTATATATATTATATATATATATATATATATATATATATATATATATATATATATATATATATATATATATATATATATATATATGGCGTGTACTCTAAAAGAAAAGCCTTTTTCTGTAGTAAGCAAACTGGAAATGCAGAATACAACGTTAGTGGAATAAATAACTACAAGCACAAAGGTGTTTTGTCACGTTTTTCTACCCTTCAAACACTTTTATCTATAACGTCTTCGATACTGTATGTTTTGATTTTTATCTGGAAAGCTATACTGTTCCATGAAATTCACGTGTGAATTGTGAGGCTCGTGTTTTATACAGCGTATTGCAGTCTGCAGCGTGATTCTGTTGGGTTTAGTGCCAAATTCAGTATTGTACTACGATTCCCAGAATGCATTACGGTTATTAGTCTTCCTGTGTTTCTTGAAATTATTTATAGTCAGAATGTTTTAAATAGAAAAAAATATAGACTTTAAAAATATGAAATATAATTCATGACTTTTACATTTACAAGTTAAAATATACTGCCAAAAATATAAGTCTGTACGATATTTACAACTACAATGCCCATAATTCCAAAGTTGAAGAATTTAACACATTTCTGTTGTAATTAGATTGATAACATGACAGTTGTAGCGGTTGCATATATATATATAAAAATTAATTCAGACTTTAAACAAACTGGCCCTCGGAATTAACAACAAAACAGATCAACGCGTCACATCACACATCTGCAAAACTTCATTTCCCAGAAGCCTCCGACAAGGAGGAAATGACATTTTATTCCTTGTAGTCAGGAAGAGTCTAAAGTGTTGTGCTGAGTTAACCTTGTGCTGGTATCAGGTTTTGAAATAAATATATTCATTAGGTGTAGATTACAGGTATTGAAAAAAGTGCTAGAATGTCCAGACAAGCCAGCAGAGCATCGGAGAGCAAGAAAATGGTAAGACAGAGCTAACTTGAGTGTTGTTGTATCTGTTTGTAGTCGAAGAATACTAAAAGTGTTATGTCAAAGTAAAACCTAATAATAATTCCTATCGTCTTTCATATTTTGAAAGTGAAATTATATTGATAGAAGTCATACTTTACTCCAGGCCCAAGTATCTGACCTGACAGCCCGTTAGCACTGTTGAAAGCAAAATAAGAATTGATGTGTGTGTATATTATATTTGTGTGTTATCATTTCATGAGTGTCGACCTTTCTGGATATCTGATTTGCTTAATTCTTTTTCGTTGTTTGCCTTTTCAACTTAATTTGTTTTTGCTTAAGACAAATCAACAAGATAAAGTCAATGTTAGATATTAGTTTGGGTATGCGCGTACGGACGATGGTTAATATAAGTGTGCATGAAGGTGTTGTATTTTCGGTTTCCAGCAATGAAAAGACCATACCGCTTCACTTGTGATGTACAATATTAATGATTTGTGATATACGTTATCATTGATAGCTTTATTTTGGTAGAAGCTTAGTTTTCTTGTAACGTTTTTTTGACATCTTGTAAAGCACTTTGAGCCACGTTGTTTGTATGTAAATGTGCCATATAAATAAATGTGGGCACATATAAACTCGGTAGATAATGTTTTACAAGGGTATTTGTATTTATATTCATATCATCATCACCTTAAACCACTTCATCAGCTGAGTGTCACATTTTGAGTCATTTGGTCTTCTTCTTTTTAAGAATAATGATTTTATAAGAGAGAAATTGCGTTTAACAATATTAGGTAATTGTACCAGGTCTACAATTTTTTTATACTATTTATTACCAAAAAATTGGTTTATTCCAGAAGGTGACATGACAGCTACTTCAGATATAAAGAAAAGTCTGTTACCAGCTAACTGCTTTAAAGTCAATCTTAACTTCAGTGGAAGAGCTATCTGTATTTTCAGTTGGGTTCAGATCATGCAGCCCAGTTAATTAATTTTTACTTAATTTACTAAGCATATTCCCACTTAAGCACCTACAGCACCATAAAATTGTAAATGTAGTAAACATAAACACAACATCAAATTCAAAAGAAATCAAAATAAATACTTAGAGATCATACAGTCAATATCGAGAAATAAACACAAATAAATGTTTTTTGTTTTTTTTTAATTATCTTACCTCAGTTGCATTCAGAAATAGATATTGTGCAACTAATTTCAAGTCTTCTCTTTTAATACATTTTTTTTTAAACCATCCATCCATCCATGCCATTTGTATCCTTGACGAAAACCACTTTAACAGTTGAGATGAAATGGCATGCATGGTCTTTTTAGTTTTAAATACCTTTAATGCTTCTTTACTGCCATTTACTTAGGTTGAAAAGATTAACCTCCTTCAGCCTGTTCTAATAGCTCAGTGGAATGTCTTTCTTGTCTATGAGTGATGGAAGCTCCCTGATCATGTGATGAACTAGGCATGTAATGCTGTCTGAAAGTTATATTATTTGTAATTTATTTGTTGTGGATTAGCCTGTCTGGATTCCTCAGTGAGTTTTATCTTTATGCCAGGAGTAAAGACCGGTTTCTGGCAAAAATTTGGCTCATAATCCACCCTGTATTGGATGTTGGAACCTTGTAGAAATTGTCTGGCATAGTGTGAAGTTCTTACAAAGTATAGTTACTCTTCCCAAGACTTTTCCCCTGTTTTATTACTGTGAGCAAAAAAGTTGAAGTATATGAAATGTGGCTTTATAAATACATTTATTTGGGTTAGAAGTAATCTCTTTGTTCTATAGGACAAATCCACCACTCTTCAAAAATATTGGATTATTTTAGTTCATTTAATTAAGTATTCTGGCACTGTCAAAGTTTTCTTATAACCTAGTTCAATTGTCCATTAGTATCTTAAGAAATAAAAATGTTATGTATAATGCAGTGTATCTTAAGTTCAGTCTTGGGCCACTTTGGACAGTTTTTTTTGTTCCAAGCATATTAAAAATAAGTAAATCATTTTACTTGTAATTGTTTGATTGTCTGGTCTTTTTTCCCCTATTCCACATTCAAAAATGTGTAGTTGAGTAAGGTTTAAAGCAGTGGTGGCGAACCTTTTAGAGATTTGAGTGCCCAAACTGCAACCCAAAACCCACTTATTTATCGCAAAGTGCCAACATGGCAATTTAACCTGAATGCTGAGGTTTTAGTTTAGAAAAAACAATTCATACAATAACATCTTTTATCTTAAAAGAAAAACACAATAATAAAGCTTGCAATGACAACTTTTTATTGAAAGGTAAAAGTTTGCATTTGGTGTGCTTTTGAACAATTAAATGTGATTTTTGTTGTTGTATGCATGCTGATAATTTGTCTGACCTTGGCTCATACTTTGTAAGTTTGAGAGCAACACATGTAGCACTCATCTGTTAGTATGTTTCTGGTGTCAGATATGATATAAATCAAATCTGAAAACCGCTGCTCACAAGCATAAGATGATCCAAACAAAGTAAGGAAAGCAATCCCAAGTGCTTTCATTGACTTAAAATTATTTGGTAGAGAATTCCACACTTTAAGGATTTCATTTTCACAAGTAACTGTGCTGTCCTTTGCCATTCCTTCTATCTTCTCAAGTGTTTCACGCAGGTCTTCCCCTTTAACCTTCATTCCTGTTCTCCCTCACTTTTTTTCCCTTTCCATCTGCTTTGCGCTTTTATTATATATTACGGGGACGTGGATCAGGTGTGGCGATTAGCAACTCCCGGCAACAATTACAGATGCAGATGACTCCTCACCTGTGCACTTAAGAGAGGACCACCTGCATCATGAAGCTCCCAGGAACTGCTCCGGCCGCTCTACCATGCCCCCCCTCTAAGCCGCGAGTGCGGCGATTATCTATTAAAACTGGCCTTTTCAATTTTCAGCTGTGGACCTGCTATACCACATCCCCTCCAACCTAGCTCCTCTCCAACCCCACCATGGGAATCACCTTCACCACAGACTCAACAGGCTGCCATCCGTGCTGCACCCTCATGCCGCATGTGAGCCGCCAGCCTTAACCCCAACAGGAGAGGGAGGAAGCGCTTCCATTGGGCTGCCGGGCAGAGGGACGGGTGATGTGAGAAATGGCCTCAAGCGCGCATGGAGAGGGGGAATGGAGCAGCCTGGCCCTGCGTTCCTCTGGCTTTCTAGTAACAAACTCTTTGCTGGGGCAAGGGCCAGAGTGGGCATTCGTCCCATAGGTTCGCCACCACTGGTAAAGTGATAGAAAATGTAGAAATATTTTTTATTTTTGTCATATTCCTAAACGCTTAACTATCTTTTATCGTTTTTCTAATAAGCCACCTTTTGTCAACGTATTTAGTTTGCTTTGTTGTATCCTTGCAATCACATTTAGCAATGAATGGATTAGACTTCAAGGCAAATGTTACTGAATGCTGAAAGGCTGCAACTGCTCATTTGTAAATGATGACCTAAATAGGTGGAGTACCTAATAATGACAAAAATTTTGCTAGGAGAAAAGTTTCTCTATGTAACATTATGTACTTTAAATGCTTGCAATGTTCTACTAAAATTTTTGCAAATATTGTTTTACATTTCTGCATTGATACCAAAACATAGGACAGTGTTTGATGGGTTGTTGGTGGAGTTGCCTAATTATGACAGGAGTCAAAAGAGTAAAGCTGGATGGGACAAAAACCTGAAATCAAAGGGGGACCGTGCAACTTAATTTGTGAACCCTTGCTATAAAGCATTCACATATTTGTATAGTAACTTATATCTGTCTCAGTACTCCAATCTTTTGTTTAGGCTGATTTTTTTTTTTTCTTTCTTATAGTTTAGCATATATAACTATCATGTTTTCATGAGGTAAAACTACAAAAAATCTTAAAAAGTATTATGTAAAAGTAAGAAAAAAATATTATTTTTCAGTCACATTTTCAACCACAGCATTGCATAATGCATCTTTCTGTGTTGTACTACCTAAGTACCTTTAAAACTTAAGTTCGTTCTCATTTATCTTATCATTCCAAATGACAACTGCATTTTATTTCCTAGCTTCTTGCTTTCTTAATTACAGGTGCTTCCTTTGCATTTACTTCTCATTGGATGATTGATTTGTCCTCATGTAGCTTCATTACTTCTTACTTCTGCCCACTTTTAGAAGTCCAGTACAGGTAGTCCCCAGGTTACGGACATCCAACTTACGACATACGAACAGGCCGCATCTGTGACGCATGCGCCTCAGTAACTGCTGCTCCGACATCTTCTGCCTGGGGACGCTGCAAGCGGTGGTTGGACGGAGGCTGGAGGGTGGCGATTTCGCTGCCCACGCAGTTTGTAGTGTCCCTTGGGCGGCTCCCGGTGGCAAGCAGTTTCACTGCCCACCTACCACACACGGCTGCCCCATTTGTTCTCAGTGGGCGGCTGGTAATGCTGCAAGCGGTGGCTGGATGGAGGCTGGAGTGGGGCAATTTTGCTGTTTGCGCAGTGTAGTGTCTCTCGGGTGACTCCCGGCGGCAAGCAGTTTCATTGCCTGCCCTCCACACACGGCTGCTCTGTTCGTTCTCAGTGGGCGGCTGGTAGTGCTGCAAGCGGTGACCAGGTTGTGGCTGAACGGAGGCCATTGAGGGTGAATGGGTGGCGGGGGGGTAGCATTGTAGTATACATCGGATGGCTGCCTATTGAATGGGGGCGATTCACTACTCACCTTTGGCTACACTGTGTTCGTTCTTGGTGGGCGGACGTTGCAGGCAGCATACTGTAGTGGAGGTGACTGTGAGGTGGGCTGGTGATGAACCGCCCGTTGATGCGGTCAGAAAAGGTCAGAGAAACTCCATCATTCATTGGCAGAGCACTTGGTTACAGTCGGTTAACAATAGCATTTATTAAATTTATGTACCTGTTCTGACTTATATACAAATTTAACTTAAGTACAAACCTACAGTCCTTATCTCGTACGTAACCCGGGGACTGCCTGTATATGTCTTTTGTATAACACTGATGTTTGCAGAGTTACTGTTAACTCTCACTGTTTAGGTGGTGGTATATTCTTATACATGTTAAAAGAGATCCACTTTGCAATAGTATTTTCCTGTTGTCTGCCTTAGTCAAAATGGCAGAAGATCTGTGATCTGGGTTTGCTTTTTGATTTTAGAATATGTGACTCAATTATTTTGACCTTCAAAACCAAATAAGGGCACTTTATCAATAAATCTAATGAAATTAACAAGTGTTGTTTCAAACTCTATTGGTACTTTTGAGTGTTTTGGAAATTTGAAATGCATTCCTTTTTAGAAGAGAAAGATAGAGGCCATTCCAATGAGTGAACTTAACTGAAATGCACAATATGCATTTGGGACATATTATCAACCAGATTTTTTCAGATACTAATTGTGTTTATTGCTACTACTTACATGAATCCCTCGTTTAATTTGGTTATGACTACACTTCTGAAACAATGCCAGCAGACATCAGTGTTCAGATTACCACCTAATTTGATTGGTCAGCTCTGAAGCTAAACTACTGGTGACGTTGTTTGGCTGGCAGTTGGAATCCATCTCTCTATTATAAAAAAAATTCTTGGTTTGAGGTGTGATTTTCTTGGAGACACTTTAACATCCCGCGAGACATGGCAGTGAGACAAAAGGACAGCTGCTGTACAGGCTTTTAAATGTTCGAAGTGCTGAGCGACATGCCGCTCTTGCGGCACGGCACAAACAGCAGCAGCAGCAAGCCAGTTGATCGAGCATAGAGGAGGTAAAAAAATGCGTTTGTTTTCAATTGTATCACCATTTAAAAGGGGGTTTCAGAGGAGTGACCACATCTCCTTAGTGTGCGTTCAGTCCCCCTCTTCACGACGCGAGAGGCAGAGATACAAAATGGCTGGTGCGTAGTGTGCCTCGGGTGGTATGGATGGGAAGGGGGTGGGACAGCGAGGCGAGCAGGAGACAAAGCCCCCTAGTGATCCACAAATTAATTTACAGTGACCAGTTCAGCTTTATGCATAGCCACTAAACAGCAGTCAATGTCTGCTGCCTTCTTTATAGTTTTAATTCAACACCAAATTTATCACTTCAAGCTGCCCTTTTCTCATTAGATGCTGAGACCTTGTTTGACCATATGAATGAAGCATTTCATTTAGGGGAATTAGGTATCTCACTAAGCCTTAATAAACTTATCACCAATATATTGATATTGATCAAGACACTTTGTTTCTGTACTTAAGCAGGTACATCTACAGAACTGCTCGTCTCTTAACCTTTCTTTATTGACTCAGTTACCATATAGGACTCCCTCACCCCTTTCACTTAATCTAAAGCAATACAGTATACCATCACACTTCTAAAATTAGATTTGATTACTCCATCACTGTTTACTGTCTCCCTCTAAAAATCTTATTATAAACTTTCAATATCCTGTTTCTTCTAGACAGTGCTCCTTTGAATCTTTCATCTTATTCTTGACCTGTTTAGTTCCTATGAAGTCCTGCCTTGCTTTAAAATGAATTGGTCCAAGACTGTCTGTTTTAATTTAAACAACATTAGGCAACATTAACGCCTATTCTAAAGGCAGTTACTGTATGTAGTTATCTCTCCATTAATATTTTTCATCAGTACAAGGTATTTCCATCAATCACTGCTCTGGATTGAACAGAGGATTCCATCTCCCCTTAGTGCTCCCCAATCATTTCATTTCTTGTTAGAAATGATCAAAATTAATAGTTTTGCTCATTTTTGATTCCGTTATTCTATACACCCCTGTTCCCCTCCAGTCAACTGTTGATATTTCTGTTATTTTTTTTTTTCTGGAGAATACTATTAGTCATGCAGTTTTAATTCATTGTCGACAGGGTGGATGGCTGTCTTTATTTTCTGATTTGGACTTGGAATGTTCTTCCCACTTTCTCACCATTGTGGTCTCCCATTATTCTCCCCACATATCTGTGGCCCTCTTTCCTTTTTTCCTTTCTTCCCTGAAATTGCAAATCACATCTCACTAACCTTGTTTTTTTATTTATTTTCAGTGATAGCAGAAGGTAATACCAGGCTAAAGTTTACAAATCATGGTTCACTTTACTGTTTTTGTACTTTTAAATTAGCAATAGGCTGTTTCTCTACAGAAATCCAGACATACCTGTTAAAATAAAGCGATACAGCTTATTCATAACATAAGGATAACTGAAGTTGGATCTATATAAGTACTCTGTATACAGACACGGGACAGTAAACAAAAAACACAAAAGCTTGATTTTCCTCCAATAGAGGAAAAAGCAATTTATGAACTGTTTCTTCTCTTCTTAATCTTGTATTATGAATAACCTCTATCATTTTGATTATTGAGAAAGTGACGGATGATTTGTTATAACTTCTTTAATATACAAACATGTTTCATCAACTAAAAATTACTTTGTTACTGTTTAATGACCATGGCTGGACCATGAAATAGATTACCTTTGGCATCTTTCGGTGGGTGTGTACTTAATTTCACAAGTAACCACTATTGCAAACCACATGCGCACAGAAAATATAGACTGCATTGCATATGCTTAGAAGATGGTGCACACACATTATACATACAGTGCATCCAGAAAGTATTCACAGCGCATCACTTTTTCCACATTTTGTTATGTTACAGCCTTATTCCAAAATGGATTAAATTCATTTTTTTCCTCAGAATTCTGCACGCAACACCCAATAATGACAACGTGAAAGAAGTTTACTTGAGATTTCTGCAAATTTATTAAAAATAAAAAAATTGAGAAAGCACATGTACAGAAGTATTCACATCCTTTGCCATGAAGCTGAAAATTGAGCTCAGGTGCATCCTGTTTCCCCTGATCATCCTCGAGATGTTTCTGCAGGTTAACTGGAGTCCACCTGTGGTAAATTCGGTTGATTGGACATGATTTGGAAAGGCACACACCTGTCTATATAAGGTCCCACAGTTGACAGTTCATGTCAGAGCACAAACCAAGCATGAAGTCAAAGGAATTGTCTGTAGACCTCCGAGACAGGATTGTCTCAAGGCACAAATCTGGGGAAGGTTACAGAAAAATTTCTGCTGCTTTGAAGGTCCCAATGAGCACAGTGGCCTCCATCATCCGTAAGTGGAAGAAGTTTGAAACCACCAGAACTGTTCCTAGAGCTGGCCGGCCATCTAAACTGAGCAATCTGAGGAGAAGGGCCTTAGTCAGGGAGGTGACCAAGAACCCGATGGTCACTCTGTCAGAGCTCCTGAGGTCCTCTGTGGAGAGAGGAGAACCTTCCAGAAGGACAACCATCTCTGCAGCAATCCACCAATCAGGCCTGTATGGTAGAGTGGCCAGATGGAAGCTACTCCTTAGTAAAAGGCACATGGCAGCCCACCTGGAGTTTGCCAAAAGGCACCTGAAGGAAAGATTGAACTCTTTGGTGTGAATGCCAGGCATCACGTTTGGAATAAACCAGGCACTGCTCATCACCAGGCCAATGCCATCCCTACAGTGAAGCATGGTGGTGGCGGCATCATGCTGTGGGGATGTTTTTCAGCAGCAGGAACTGGGAGACTAGTCGGGATAAAGGGAAAGATGACTGCAGCAATGTACAGAGACATCCTGGATGAAAACCTGCTCCAGAGCGCTCTTGACCTCAGACTTGGGCGACGGTTAATCTTTCAGCAGGACAATGACCCTAAGCACACAGCCAAGATATCAAAGGAGTGGCTTCAGGACAACTCTGTGAATGTCCTTGAGTGGCCCAGCCAGAGCCTAGACTTGAATCCGACTGAACATCTCTGGAGAGATCTTAAAATGGCTGTGCACTGACGCTTCCCATCCAACCTGATGGAGCTTGAGAGGTGCTGCAAAGAGGAATGGGCAAAACTGGCCAAGGATAGGTGTGCCAAGGTTGTGGCATCATATTCAAAAAGACTTGATGCTGTAATTGCTGCCAAAGGTGCATCGACAAAGTATTGAGCAAAGGCTGTGAGTACTTATGTACATGTGATTTCTCAGTTTTTTAATTTTTAATAAATTTGCAAAACCTCAAGTAAACTTTTTCACGTTGTCATTATGGGGTGTTGTGTGTAGAATTCTGAGGAAAAAAATGAATTTAATCCATTTTGGAATAAGGCTGTAACATAACAAAATGTTGGATAAAGTGATGCACTGTGAATACTTTCCGGATGCACTGTACATCTAGTTGTGCACAGAAATAACTAAACAACAATCTGTACATAAAAAAAAAAAAAAAATGGAAACTTGTTTGCCCCAAATCAGAAAGTGCAGCTTAGTGCCTTATAGAAGTCAAAATACAATGAAATTCTACAGCATTCATTTGAAGTACTACCAAGATGAATACAAAAACATTGTTTTTATTTTAAAATAGGTATCCAAGACCTAATATAAGTTTAATAAACACCACCCAAAATCTGACTTTTTACTAATTAAATTTGTAAACTCGTGAAAAAGAAAAAATAGTGAATTTTACTTTAGAAATGTGAAGAAAGTGAAACATCATGCCTTTAAATAACAAAAGGCTAGGCCTACTGTTTTTTTATCTATATTATTTTAAATACTATATTATAAATAATAAAATCTTCTGTCAAGGGTGTTTTTTTTTTTTTTTTTATATGTATAAATCTTGTTTGTTCTGCTTCAGTGTTAGAAGAAATTAGACCTTGGTTACGTTGTAACAGGAGAAAATCAGGAATGATCCCTATATGGAATTTTACTGTTTACCAGGCCAACTTATGGTAGCCCATTACTCCGCATGTCTTTGGATGTGGGAGAGCAATTGGTTGGCACAATAGCATTTATCTTTTAAAACTGCAAAGCTGAATATTATCTTACTTATTCTTGCCCGGTATGTGTCATTTTAAGTATTATTAATCTTACTATTTTTCCCCTCTCATTGCTACCTCCCTCAGGTCTACTGTCAAGAGTGCATTGAGAGTAATTTTATCTTAAGAGAGCATACAAAACAGGTTGTCCTAATTCAGCTTAATATTAATATTGGAGAAAAACTGCTTTGATTCTATAATTTATGTAGTATTATACATACTAGGGGGTCAGATCAAGTTGGGGAGCATGCACTGGGACGGCACATTGCCGCACCCACCACATGACGAAAACAGCTCAAGATCCTGGTTGACAACCCCCCAGGGAGACCTGCGTTCTAGACCCACCCTCCAGAAATCACCATCTGTCTGCCGTAGCCAGGTGTTACATGGGCATCCCCTTGGTCTGGTCCAGCTTCTGTGGTCCTCAACAATGAGGATCCTTTGAGCCAGATCACCCTTGGGGAATCGAGCCACACGCCCGTAATGCCGTAACTGATGCTCCCTTACTATGCAGCCAATGCAGCCCAGTGAGCAACCACTCATTCAACACAAAGTCAAACCAGCAGTACCCAAGGATTCTCCCAAGAGACTCAGTACCAAAGGAGTTCAGTCTTCGTTTCAGGTCACTGAATATTGTCTATGTCTTGCAACCATATAGGAAGCACCAGGACTCTAAAGACTTGGACCTTTGTTCTTTTGCATAGATATTGAGAGCACCGCACACCCCTTTCCAGTGATCTCTTGATCCCCCATTACTTTCCCAGTCCGTTTACTAACTTCATAGGAAGAGTCACCAGAGACATGAATGTCACTGCCGAGGTAAGTAAACCTCTTGGCAAGGTCGACACACTCTGAGACAGACACACTGCTGATGGCTGTGCCCAAGAGGTCATTAAAGGCCTGGATCTTGGTTTTTATCTATGACACTAGAGTTGCTGGTGCAAATTGGTGGTTATGCATCCTCCATCTTTTGACATATTCTGAATTATCCCATGATATTTCAAGCATCTTTAGTCAGGGCTGTGTGATATGACCAAAATCTTATATCCCGATATTTCATTTCATATCCCGATATCACGATATAGTACATTTTCTTTGTATTCAGTGAATAGTTTATATAATCACCACTCCTTTTTTTTTTCATTTAAATTAAAAATGAGAAGTACTCAACTTGTAATTATTTCTGTTCTTTTATTTAGAACATTTGAGCAAATGTTTGAATTAGAATGTAAATATAAAATGTTAATGTATCAAATATAAAACACTTTTCAAAAACAAATTACTAAAGGCCCAATATAAAATACTGCTATATAAAATGCCTGACATAAACAAAATGTGAACTGTAGCAGCAATAACTCTCACAACATATATTAAATATAAAAGGATCAAAGCACTAACAACTAAACTATATAAGGCCAATAAACCCTTTAAACAAAATAAATACAAGTCTAACATTAACTGTCAAAACCAAATGTAAACATTGTACTTCAAACTGTAGCAGCAATAAGGCTTACGACAAAAATATATTAAATATATAATATTAAATATAATATTTTTTAGGCTACATTCTAGTAAAATGTTAATTTGCACATCGTAGTGTGGCAAATCTCCGTTAATGAGTTACAGCTGATCGCACCGCGCGTGGGACCGGACGGCGCTAGCGTGTTGATGCCGTCCAGCCCCAAGCATGGGCGATCCGCGTAACTCGTTAACGGAGATTTGCCGTCGATATGCAGTTGTGGCGTAAACGTAATTTTAACAAGATTAACGCTGACAGCAAACGCTGAAGGGAAAATTATGCCTTAAGCAAATTGTTTTGGTAGCAATTAATCTTCCAAGCTTTTAACATGCTCGTTTAAATAGTACCTTTACAACTGTAATATCCTACGTGGCCTGCCTCTCAGTTGTAAACTCTCTGCATGCTCGCTCACGTGCTTTTTGCGGAGGTAGTAGAAGAGGTTTGTCGTGTTGGAGTCTGTGGTAGCGATCGGTTTGCAGCATAATTTGCACAGTACCGTTTTCTGGTCCGTGTCAGACTCTTCAAATCCAAACCATCTCCATACTACAGAGGTAGCCCCTCGTTTAGGAACAAGGTCCTTCTGTGTGGAGCTACCTGGTGTTGCCTCGTCTTCATCAGCTATGCTAGTGTGTCTGCATCCACGTGGTGGCCATCAAAACAATGAAAAAAATATTGCCGTAAACAGTTTATTTTGCGACACCACGAAACAAATGATAGCGTAATGTGCAGCGATAGACGTTTTCATATTGTCATCCGATATATATCGTTATATCGAACAGCCCTATCTTTAGTTGCCATTCTCTTAGTGGCTGCTGTGTACAAGTCAGGAATGTCTTGAGCATCTGAAATGCTTGATATGTCACAATTCTAATGTTTGATGGGCGGTTAATCTTTGCAACGCTGAGTTGAGTTATATAAAACATAATTTTAAGTCTAAAACAGCTTACGGTATGCATATAAGATGACATTTTGTCACTCATTTGTATAATTAAGTTATGAAATTAAGATGCGTATCTAAAGTAATGAATTCAGTCTTCAGTCAAATATTAAAGAAACTAGCTGTGGTTTTAACTGCTTTCAGTGTGATCTAGTCATCCAGTGTCTTTTGGTTTGCATGTCCCTGCATACTGCAGTGTAAAACTGGTACTTCTGTGTGTCCTGTGTATTACTTGACTAATGTCGTTTTTGCTGATATTACACAATAAAGCTGTTTTCATACTTTTTATTATACTGTTGGAACTATTTATACGTTCCTTTTTTGTCCAAGTTAGTAGCATAACAACATATCACTGTACTTAGATCACACTTTTAAATTAATAAAACTGGCAAAAAATTGCTCAGTTATTTACTGATCAGCGTGTAGGATTTTAAGAGCTAAAACCATCTGGTTCTAGTGTCATTGGCTGATAGAACAATTTACCCCAACTTTTCATGAATAATGTACAGTATATTGGCGGGAAGAACTGAACACTGTCTTAACATTACTTATAATAAATTACCTGTACTCTTATTTTTAATTGATTCCACTGCCCCATAAATGCTTTTTCGTGTCTGTGTTATCATTATTGTGAATGTGTTATGGATATGTCATGACACCTCATTTGTCTGATAATATCTTTTCCTTTTTTTCTGTATGCTTGCCTACTGCCTCTCTAACTCTAGCTTTGGTATTTGCCATTTATTTCACCCTCTGCATCTTTGCCTCTGATGGTAGGTTGACAAATCAGATTAGCAAACAAATAGAGATCGCTGTGAATGAAAATGGTTTATTAACTTTTTAATTATTAATTTGTTACACTTAGCCAGCAAACACATACATTAGTGTTGGCTTTGTTAAATGCTTTAAGCTATTATAGGTGTTTCACATTTGTTTCATGAATACCGTAAAAGAAGATAGTTGCTTTTATGTTTTTTCTTGTTCATACTTGTCATTACCTTCATTAGTGATAGCATCCTTGTTTGAAAATTGTACTTTATTTATTTTTAACATTTTAGTGTCATACCTGTCCCATAACTGGTCAACAATTCACACCAGTAAGAGTAAAGCATGGTGTTAGCATTCAGTTTAACAAACAAATTGTAATTCACTAATACAGTTGTGCTTGAAAGTTTGTGAACCCTTTAGAATTTTCAATATTTCTGCATAAATATGACCTAAAACATCATCTGATTTTCACTCAAGTCCTAAAAGTAGATAAAGAGAAACCAGTTAAACAAATGAGACAAAAATATTATACTTGGTCATTTATTTATTGAGGAAAATGATCGAATATTACATATTTGTGAGTGGCAAAAGTATGTGAACCTCTAGGATTAGCAGTTAGTTTGAAGGTGAAATTCAAGTCAGGTATTTTCAATCATTGGGATGACAATCAGGTGTAAGTGGGCACACTGTGTTATTTAATGAACGGGGGATCTATCAAAGTCTGCTCTTCACAACACATGTTTGTGGAAGTGTATCATGGCACAAACAAAGGAGATTTCTGAGGACCTCAGAAAAAGAGTTGTTGATGCTCATCAGGCTGGAAAAGGTTACAAAACCATCTCTAAAGAGTTTGGACTCCACCAATCCACAGTCAGACAGATTGTGTACAAATGGAGGAAATTCAAGACCATTGTTACCCTCCCCAGGAATGGTCGATCAACAAAGATCACTCCAAGAGCAAGGCGTGTAATAGTCGGCGAGGTCACAATGGACCCCAGGGTAACTTCTAAGCAACTGAAGGCCTCTCTCACTTTGGCTAATGTTCATGTTCATGAGTCCACCAGCAGGAGAACACTGAACAGCAATGGTGTGCATGGCAGGGTTGCAAGGAGAAAGCCACTGCTCTCCAAAAAACATTGCTGCTCATCTGCAGTTTGCTAAAGATCACGTGGACAAACCAGAAGGCTATTGGAATAATGTTTTGTGGATGGATGAGACCAAAATAGAACTTTTTGGTTTAAATGAAAGCATTATGTTTGAAGAAAGGAAAACGCTGCATTTCAGCATAAGAACCTTATCCCATCTGTAAAACATGGTGGTGGTAGTATCATGGTTTGGGCCTGTTTTGCTGCATCTGGGCCAGGATGGCTTGCCTTCATTAATGGAACAATTAATTCTGAATATCAGAATTCTAAAGGAAAATGTCAGGACATCTGTCCATGAACTGAATCTCAAGAGAAGGTGGGTCATGCAGCAAGACAACGACCCTAAGCAAAGAATTCTTCTACCAAAGAACGGTTAAAGAAGAATATAGTTAATGTTTTGGAATGGCCAATATTCAATCATTTTCCTTAATAAATAAATGACCAAGTATAATATTTTTGTCTCATTTGTTTAACTGGTTTCTCTTTATCTACTTTTAGGACTTGAGTGAAAATCTGATGATGTTTTAGGTCATATTTATGCAGAAATATAGAAAATTCTAAAGGGTTCACAAACTTTTAAGCACAACTGTATGTGGTTTATGTAATTGTATTTTTATTTCAGTACTTTCTTTTTCAAATGTAGTTGTTTTCTCTTTCTAGAATTCAGAACTTTTCACTTTAACATATGGAGCGTTGGTTACACAGTTGTGCAAAGACTATGAAAATGATGAAGAAGTCAACAAGCAGCTAGATAAAATGTACGTTGAAATTTTTTCCTATTTCTTGCTGAAAATAAGAATGAATGTTTTAACAAAAAAATGTTATCTTTAATCTTAGGGGATACAACATTGGTGTAAGATTAATTGAAGATTTTCTAGCTCGATCAAGTGTGGGAAGGTGCCATGACTTTAGAGAAACTGCAGATGTTATTGCAAAGGTAAGCCGTTTGTTCGTTCTTTCTTTCTTTCTTTCTTTCTTGCTCCAAAGTTTAAAAAAATCATCCAAGTTTAATGTTTCTTTTTTACATATTAGAAGTAAGACTCATAATGATTTTTATGGTATGTAATTTGCAGGGTTTCTCATCCAAATTTATCTTTGTGTGATACCTTAATTAGCCCCTTATGTTTGTAGTCGTTGGCTGAAGACCCATAATTGTGATTAGAATGTTTCATATTTAAAATGTGCATTTGTCTGAATATATGTTCCAATATGATTAAAATCACTGGTCCACTATTAAAATCTCTGGTCCACTAGGTTCCCATAATGCGGAACAAGACACCAGATCACAGGGTTCATCGAATAGGATGTGATCTGCTGACAAATACTTTTTGAGCATGTACTTGACTCCCCCATGCCACCCACACCTCAGTACCACACAAATACCGGACACACTTTAACTGACGCACTTCCTCATTCATTCCAGGACACTTTAATCCAGTCTCCCTCTCATTCATGTCACACATACACATGCTACTATATATAGATACTTTATTAATCCCAAGGGGAAATTCACATACAGCAGCAGCAGCATACTGATAAAGAACAATATTAAATTAAAGAGTGATAACAATCAAGGTATAACAGACAGACAATAATTTTGTATAATATTAGTTTACCTCCCCGGGTGGAATTGAAGAGTCGCATAGTGTGGGGGAGGAACGATCTCTTTAGTCTGTCAGTGGAGCAGGACAGTGACAGCAGTCTGTCACTGAAGTTGCTGCTCTGTCTGGAGATGATCCTTTTCAGTGAATTCAGTGGATTTTCAATTGTTGACAGGAGCCTGCTCAGTGCCCGTCGCTCTGCCACGGATGTCAAACTGTCCAGCTCCATGTTTACAATAGAGCCTGCCTTCCTCACCAGTTTGTCCAGGCATGAGGCATCCCTCTTCTTTATGCTCTCTCCCCAGCACACCACCGCGTAGAAGAGGGCGCTTGCCACAACCGTCTGATAGAGCATCTGCAGCATCTTATTGCAGATGTTGAAGCACGCCAGCCTTCTATGGAAGTATAGTCGTCTCTATCCTCTCTTGCACAGAGCATCAGTATTGGCAGTCCAGTCCAATTTATCATCCAGCTTCACTCCCAGGTATTTATAGGTCTGCACCCTCTGCACACTGTCACCTCTGATGATCACGGGGTCCATGATGGGCCTGGGCCTCCTAAAACCCACCACCAGCTCCTTGGTTTTGCTGGTGTTCAGGTGTAAGTGGTTTGAGTCGCACCATTTAACAAAGTTCTGATTAGTTTCCTATACTCCTCCTCCTGCCCAATCCTGATGCAGCCCACAATAGCAGTGTTGTCTGCAAACGTTTGCACGTGACAGGACTCCGAGTTGTATTGGAAGTCCGATGTATATAGGCTGAACAGAACCGGAGAAAGTACAGTCCCCTGCGTCGCCCCTGTGTTGCTGACCACAATGTCAGACCTGCAGTTTCCGAAACGCACATACTGATTCATTCTGGTATTCCATTTGAAATGAGCAAGTTTAATCATTCAGATTATTTTTTTCTCATGAAAATTCATATTGGTTGTACCCAACCATCTATTTTCTTCTGATTTTTCCAGAAAAGAACATTTAAAATGCATATAGCTATAGCTAATATAGCTGTCATGACAAATAACTTTGCAAAATGTCTTTGTCCAAATGTCTTAAGAAAAACATGCAGCAGACCAAAGCACTCGGGTATAACCGTGATTCTATCAGCACGTTAGTATAGTCCCTGCTTCCTTACTGCCTTAGCAATAATCTTATCTGTTCCCTCATGCTAGCTTTGTGTTCTGCAGAAAGATGGTGTCTGCCAATATTCCACATACAAGATGAATGCAGATACATAGCTTTTTGTTGAGCACAAGGCCTGAGCACTGTTCAGCAAATATGCATGCAATCCCAAGATTTTGACTGAGTAGTTTCATTAATGACTCTGGCATGCATATCTTACATTTTCTCGAATAGTGTTACCTTCTACAGCTCAGCTATACTTGTATTCCGCTACTAAAACAAGTATGCATTTTAAATTAGGAATATTTTCTTTCAGCACAAGGGTGAAAGACAAGGATGCCCTTTTCTCTGCTGTTAATCTTAAATGTGTTAGAAGAATATTATTAGATATCTGGATTTAAAATTAATTTGCATAAAAGTGTGTATTTTCTAAAGAATTCTCTAACATATTCGATTGGACATCCATTAATTTCATAAATTAAGCAGCTAAAATATCTGGGGATGATCGTCACAAGTAAATGTAAGTCTCTATAAAAAAAAAAAAAAATTGCAAGTCCATCTCGCCTTAGCAGAAAGAATTAATGTTCTGAAAATGAACAACCTCCCCAAGCTGTTATAGCTGTTCCTAAGTATCCCTATATATACATCAATAAGTGAAAATTCTTTTAAGAAGTAAGATTCAATCACAACCTCATTCACCTGAAATTCAAACCAGCCACACATTCAAAAGGTGGTTCTCCAAAGATCTACAGCTCTACCTTTCAGTTTTAATACTGGCTAGCATATATAAATTAAAAATGAAATCTTAGAAATTGGTAAACATTTACACTGGCCTCGCTTCAAATGGAAAACAAATCCTGTTCTAAATCTCTGTATTCCTTGCTCAGTGTGCCAGTCAGACATAACATCATCAATTTATCAACAATCCAGTTGTCTGCCATTTACTTAAAATATGGAACAAAAGCATGACATGTTTCAGAGTAGAGAAACTCTTTATCCGTTTCTCCTATACATGATAATCACCTTTTTTTTTCCTTCTCAGGCCTTGTCCTCACAGGTGGTGCAGTGGTAGTGCTGCTGCTTTGCAGTTCGGAGACTGTGGAAGATTGTGGGTTCACTTCCCGGTTCCTTCCTGTGTGGATAGCGCTTTGAGTACTGAGAAAAGTGCTATATAAATGTAATGAATTATTATTATATTATACTCAATATGAAAAACCTAGGAAATGCTACTGTTAAAGATCCTTATTTAGACAACATATTTGCATCTTATGATCAATTACCTTCCAAGTGTAACTTTCCAGCTACACACAATTTTCCTGTATACACTAATTGAAAATTTTGTTAAAAGGAATCTACCCAACTTTCTACATCTTGTAGCCATATCAATCTTAGAGGCCATACTAGTTAGTCTTGATGAAGGCTCAGACAGCAGTTCAGCAATATATGAGAATCTGCCGTGCAGTGACCTTAGAGCACAGTGGGAAAAGACATTTTAATTAGCATCTTAGGAACTCAGCAGTACATAGTACAGTACATACACAATATACTCTAGTTCTGTATACACCTTGCTTTCCATAATTGACAGTCACATTTATCTTGTTTAAAATATGTAAAATGTACCCAGAGCAATGTCCAATCTGTTAGCATTGCCATCTAGCTCCAGCATCACTAGGCCAGAGGTTTTTTTGTGAATACACTAAATTAACATCACTTTTGACAAGAAATTTTGCATACTTCTCAGATAGCCTTAGTGTCACAACGAATCCTAATCCAGTAATGGTGATATTTAGTATACAGATAGTCCCCAGGTTACGGACATCCGACTTACGAGCGGGGCCACAGCTGCAACGCATGCGCCTCTGTAACTGCCGCTCCATCATCTTCGGCCTGGGGACGCTGCAAACGGTGGCTGGACGGAGGCTGGAAGGGCCGATTTCGCTGCTCGATCAGTGCAGTGTCCCTCGGGTGGCTCCCGGCTACAAGCGGTGGTCCATAGTCACTGGGGCCACAGCTATCGCTCGTGTGCAGTACAGAGGCTTGATGGGCAGTTCGCTGCCCTCCCACTACGCCACTGCTGCTACTGCTCCTAACTGGACGCAGGCTGGGTGGAGTAGAGGGGGGCTTTTCACTGCCCGCTCACCACACACGGCTGCCCTATTCGGTCTCGGTGGGCGGCTGGTAATGCTGCAAGTGGTGACCAGGTTGTGGCTGAATGGGACGGGGGTCGATGGACGGTAGCATTGTAGTGTGCATCGGATGGCTGCCTGTTGAATGGGAGTGGTGGTGGACAATTCACTACCAGCCTTTGGCTGCACTGTGTTCGTTCTCAGTAGACAGACGGCATACTGTAGTGGAGGTGACTGTGTGGTGAACCACCCTCGCCACCCCCATTCATTTTCAATAGCAAGCCTGCTTATACTGTTACACATATAGCAGGAAGTCGTCTCTTGTCATTACATCAGACGTGTTGACGACGGATGCCTTCCTGTGACAGTGCTTTGCAGAAGAGCTCATCTTAATCTTTTGTCTTCACCCTTCAAGAATGTCTCTGAAACACAAATCTGGTTCAAGTGCTGGTGATATAGTAAAGAAAAGAAAAACCATCACCATTGAAAATAAAGTAGAAATAATAAAAAGGTCAGAGAGAGGTGAAACTCCATCATTCATTGGCAGAGCACTTGGTTACAATCGGTCAACAATAGCATTTATTAAAATAATGTACCTGTTCTGACTTATATAAAAATTCAACTTAAGTACAAACCTACAGTCCCTATCTTGAAAGTAACCCGGGAACTGCCTGTACTTGTAGATAGTATTAAAGTGCATAGGGATATATCGATTGTAATTTCCTGTAACACACTACTAACATGCAGACTTATCTTGCTGAACTGGAAGAAGTTTGAAAATGAATCACTTAATAAAAATAAAAATTGGCATAGTTATTAGTATGGATAAAAGGCTATTATTGAATTTGAGCAAAATTACTTTAGAGGATTTTGTTCTAAAAAGATAAGTAAAGGTGCTGTGCATATATAGGGAAAGTATAGTGACAAGATCTGAATTTTGAAATAACAGCTTAATTTGGAAAAAGTTGTGTTGGATACAATGTTTCCTTTAAATTTATTATGAAGGTCATTTCATAGCACTTTAAGATCTAATGTATGCACAAGATCAAGAGAACAACCCTCCTTTTGTTAGACTCTGTTCATGTCCTTTGTTGTAGTCTGTGAGCCATAGTGATGTAATTGCAGTGCTGATGAGAGGATTTCTTCATAGCAGGGCTTTTACTATATTGAGCATTTCATTAATTGTAAATTCCCAAATCGGGTCTAGTCCTTTCTGCTTTTTTGAGAGAAATTTAGGGCAGTTTTCAGAAAATGTACAGATACAACACGTTGTTAAAAATTAATAATGGAAAGAAACTAGCATGTATAGAAGATGTTAAGGAAAAAGTGGTTTTCATCATGCAGTCCACCTGTAGGGAAACTTGAAAGAGTAATGGCGACTCTGTCCATCTTTGAGAGAATTGTAACATCAGCTGAAAAATTCTGTACAGCACTAAGAGCAGTGGCTCCATTATAGGGTATTAAGTGGAATCAAGAATCTATGAACAAATGGATAATACTTTACAAAATTGAATATGCACTGTCCATTCTTTTGTTTATTTTAGTAACTAGGGGGCTCTGCCCCCAGCTCGCTTTGCTTGCCAACCCCCAGGTTTGGTTAACCGGATATAAAATTTAAAGAAGTTATTTTCATTTCATTCATTTTTTATTTCTTGATATTTGCCAGTAATAAAGCTGTAGTGAATGAGTTATTCCCAACCCTGGGGCTGCTTGTACGTGCTGCGTGTTCTGCATGTCGCACTGCGCGCCATTCATTTAACACCGCGCGATGATCATTTAAAAGCCTGTACAGGAGCTGTCCTTTAAGCCAGCTGCTGCTTGTGACGTGCTGCGTGATCTGAATGTCACGCTGTGTGCCAATCATTTAACACTAGAATTACCAAAGCTTACGAGAAAACTCGTAAATCCGGCCCACCTTAAATCCACTCGCATGTTTCCATTCAGCTCTTTTGTCTTGTAAATGTGTTGATAATCCCAAGCAGCAAGCAGTCTGCTATACCATCCCCCCCACCACCAGAGAAACTGCAAAAACTTCTCCCAACTGAAGCCTTGTTTATCAGTGAGTCAGGTACCTAAGCTAAAAAAATATGTTGTTATTCTGAACACATGAATTTCACGTGTGTTCCGTGTCAACAAAGATTTATGTAAGTGTAGGATGACAGGAAATGTTGAACATATACCTAAAAGACAAACTTTTTCGATGTTTTATTACTAACAATAAAATGTATACATGAAGTGTATAATGTGTGAAGACTGAAGTCCCCCCCAAGACTATAACTGAAGAAAAAGAAATCGGGTTAGTGTTGCTTGTAATCCTGACTTCTTTGGTAGTACAGCGGTTTGAGCTGCCGACTCCTATTCAGGAGGTCCTGGGTTTGAGTCTTAACATCTCCCAAAATTAACGTTTTGATAGTGAGCTGTTCTTATTCTTACTATTCTACAATAAAAGCATACATTTGATTTGAGTCTGTAACTAGACGGTGTAAATGTATGGTACTTGTAAAGTTTAGCATTTTTTTATTCAGCTTTATTCTCTGTGTCGCGTTCACACTCGCCCCGATCTGACACTGCTGTTTTCAAATAAAGATGCGCTATAACAGAGGTGCACTCAGATTGGAGAAAGAGAACAGAAGCCCTCCCCACAAGAAACGTCCACTCACATATAAGAACAACGTAGCTGCACCAGGCGTAAAGACGAAAGATGGCACCGTTTCAATACAGGACGAGGTCCGGCGTCATCCTGCCAATCACCTGTCCTTCAAAGAAACAGCACCACTTACAGATTGGCTGTGAGACTAAGAGAATAAGACTGAATAAAAAAAAACGCTAACTTTGACAAGCACTGTAAAATTACAGTGACTTTTATAGACACAAATCAAATGTATGTTTTTATTGTATAATATTAACAATAAGAGCAACTCTGTACTCAAAACGGTAAACTTGAGAAGCTGCCAGCATCAAACCCAGAAGCTCTTGATTGGGAGGCAGCAGTTCTTAGCATTGCAATACACAAGCTGTCGTATCAATTGCCCACCGTAACCTGCTTTCTTCTTTCCACAGTTTTCCCAGTCTCTCTCGTGCACATGATCTGACATGGTTTTCAAATAAAGATGGGGTGTAACAAAACAAGTTTGTTTGTTATGTCAAGTCTTTATATGAAAACCGCGTCTGATCCAGGGTGGGGGGCCGTGTGTGGGAGCTTAAACATAAGAGAATAAAACTGAAAAAAAAACATGCTAATGTATGGTTTTTATTGTATGATATAAATAAGAGCCTCTCACTACTCAAAATGGTAAATTTGGGAAGCAGCTGAAAATGAAACCGCAACCTCTTGATTGGAAGGCAGCAGTTCTTAGCATTACACCACACAAGCTGTCGTATCACCCGCCAACCGTAACCTGCTTTCTTTTTTCTTCGGTTATATTCTTGAATAAAAGAGCACTTGTTTTTTTTTATACTTGTACCTTTTGTGAAAGTGTTTTTTTCATATTTGTATTTAGGCTTCACACATTATACATTTCATGTCTACATTTTGTCTATTACTAAAACATGAAAAACGTTTCTGTGCTAACGTTTTTACATAGATTGTTGATGACACTGAACACACGTGAAATGTATGTATTCCAAATGACGATGTACTTTTTTTTACCCTATAAAGCTCCAGCACTTCACTTGAAGATAAACACTGAGAAACTTCTTTGCGAATTGAACTGCGGCGGCGGTGGGCGGGGGGGATGGGATAGTAGGCTGCTTGCTGTTATTGACACATTTACAGGACAAAAGACGCTGACGGAGATGTGAGAATGGATTTAAGGTGTGCCAGATTTACGAGTTTTCTCGTAGGCTGTGGTAATTCTAGTGTTAAACGCCTGTACAGCAGCTGCTGCTGCTTGTGATGTGCTGTGTGATCTGCATGTCACGCTGCGTGAAGATCATTTAAAATCCTGTACAGCAGCTGTCCTTTTGTCTCACTTCTTTGTCTCATGGGATGTTAAAGATTCTCCGAGAAATTGTAAGTAGGGCATGACATGCAAGTAGTCTCGCGGGACTTCACAGTGTCTTCCGGGAAGATCTGAGAAGACTTGCTGTGCATGTGTACCGCTCCAACATTTTTGAATTCTTTACGACATTCTACTTTGTCATCTACTCTTTGTCCTTTATTTCTGGCCCCAGGCGTGGTAAATTGTCTTTCTCACAGGATGTATAACGCTGCTCCCATTGTTGTTGGGGTTCTGAACACACAGTAAGGAGCTGCGGTCGGATTGGCTGCTGTCTTGCTGCTGGCGAGCTGCGTGTTCTGCTTGTCTGTGCTGCTCATCTATCATTTAAAAGCCTGTACAGCAGCAGTCCTTTTGCCACTTCTCATCTCTGCCGCTCGCATTGTGAAGGCAGGGAGCTGAACGCATGCTAAGGAGATGCAGTCGGATCATCTGCTGGCTTGCTGCTGCTGGCGCATGTGGATCATTTAAAAGCCTGTACAGCAGCTCTCTTTTTGTCTCACTGCCTTGTCTCACGTGACGTCGAAGTGTCTTCCAAGAAGATCATATCTTGTCTCCCTCCCAAGATTTTTTTTATAATAGAGAGATACTTTTAACCCTGTATGGTTTCTTTTTTTTCCTTCAGTTTATTTTACATTTCTTTCATCTACCAGGCAATTTTTAATTCATTTTGATGTTTAGAATTCTTAATTATGGCGTATTCGTTAGTTGTAATTGTCTAACTTGTGTTAGTTTTTTTGACACCAAAGAGGTGCCTCATTTTAATGAAATTCTTTGTCACCCACGGTGGATAATGAGTTAGTGTTTTTTTTTGTTTTTTTCTTTCATTCAGTATTTTTATGTCATTTTATAACCAATTATTTAAATAGAAAAGTGTTGAAGGCAACAATAAAACAATAAGGTTGTTCGGGACTGAGCTTAAGAAATAGAATATGAATACATACTAATTTGGATATAAAAGTAAAGGCTTTAGACTTTACAACGATATTGAGAAACTGATTACATTTCAAAATAAATGTGACCATTTGTAAAATGATTATAAAAATACAGCTCTTGTTTGTACTGTTATTTCTTAATTTTTTATTAAGGATATTGATATTTATGTAATTTTCTGTACCTTCCAGTTTGTTGTCGTTGTCTTTCAGTTAACAATATTGCTTAAACTATTAATTTACATTTAAAAATCAAATTTCTTTTCCCTTCTTTTTATATTAGGTAGCATTTAAAATGTATCTTGGTATTACCCCCAGTGTAACAAACTGGAGCCCTGCAGGAGATGAATTTTCTCTGATTCTGGAAAGTAATCCACTTGTGGACTTTGTAGAGCTGCCAGATAACCACAGTGGGCTTGTATACTCCAATTTACTTTGTGGAGTACTTCGTGGGGCCCTTGAAATGGTGAGAATTACACTTTAGTTTTCTTGATAAGGCTTTTGTGTGTGTGTGTGTGTGTGTGTGATGCTTTCTGGAAGTGAATGTGTTAGAATACATGAAGAGATGCTGTTTCTTGATATAAAGATTGCCAGTATTTATTACCTTATTGTATTGTTTTTTTCATCATGACATGTCATTTTTGATAATTACAGTATTTAGTGCACTCCACAATATAAAATTTTGATATGAAAATACTACTCAGAAAACTGTAATTATTCCTTTGTTGTAATTAAAGAAGCAATTGATTTTAGATGCATGACATTACAGTGGCATTCACTTTGCAGAAAAGTAGCCATTTATGCAAAATCTGAGATTTTATTCACCATTTGATTGCACAGATGATATATTTAATTTTTTTTGTTTAAATGTTTCTAGGTACAAATGGCAGTGGATGTGAAATTTGCCCAAGATACATTGAGAGGTGATAATGTTACAGAAATCCGAATGAAATTCATCAAGCGTATTGAAGAAAATCTCCCAGCAGGGGAGGAATAAGAATTGGATAAGATTTGAAGAGAGTGGACAGTGAGTCAGAGTTGAAGGGGGCGGCCTGCAGGCAGCTGTTCAAGGCCTCCTGACGAATCCTCCAGTTTGGTTTGGTTTGCTGTGCCATAAGTTATGGCAATTCCTTACCAAATCTACAAAATATTATTTATTTTACACTGTTCTTAGTAGAGCAAATAGTTAAATCCTAAAGCTTCAGTTTCTTTTAATGTTTTTTCTTGTGTATATATTTGCAAAATGCATTTTACAAAATACTAATTGAGGAGTTATGAAATATATACAAGCTAATGAGACTTGTATTGTAAACCAAATTATTGGTATTTTGATAACAACATGGATGTTAAGGAAGATTACAAATATAAGATAAATATTGTACTACTAGTACAATACAGCTCTTCCATTGTTTGGATTATTTCAGAACAGATGGATGGGGAGTTGTTTGTACATAATAAGAAATGATCAGCCTCCCAAATAGTGTTGAAACCATCCCTCTGCAGTGCAGATCTTGTAGGTCCTCTCTAACAGATTATACACTTTTTGTTTTTTAATAGATATTAATGTATTTCTTGCCATATAACACTATGTTTTAGTTTTTCTATGTCCTTAACGGATGTGATTTCAGCTCCGTCAAATTGAATAATTCTTTCCCAATTTGTTCACAGAAAATTCCTGTTTATTGGTATGTAATGTCTTTATGTGGTTAAATCAAATAATTTGTTAAAATTTATTTAAATTGTCTACACTTAAGAAATGCTTATGTATGTTTAATCATGTCTTACTACGAAGAGATGGCAGGATTATGCAAGCTAAAAAAAAGAAGTTATATTAAACTCCTACTGGCACATTACAAAAAGCCCTAATACCCAATACTCGTCCACCGGAATTGGTTCGATTGGGACTGATGGCTGGGTCAAGTTAGTACTGCTAGATCTCTGACATTCAGAGTGATGGAACCACTGTTGTCTTAGGGGCAGTACATATAGTTTTTTCACAAATCAAGATATTTTTATTTAAAGTAGGTAATTTAAACTTTTTTTGTTAGGTGCCTATGGGTCAGTCATTATTTCTTGGCTAGGTAATGTTAATACTTTACATTAGACTGATGTTCTCATGATCAAAAAATACATAAGGACAAGCTGTGTTCATTTTACTGAAGAAAGGTTTTTAGCTTTTAATATGCAAACACAAAAAATGGGCAGTGCGAACAAGTTCTCTCTATAAATGAATTGGAGTGTTGCTTGTGTAAAGTTTCTGAATTTATATAATTCCATCATAGGATTGGCTAAGAAAATAAAATTTAATTGTTGTTAATATTTAAAAGTACTCTTGAGACATGTTTGTTTTCAGTTTTATCACTTATACTAAAAGCCATTCATTATTATTGTAATTGGCTTTTTTAGAATTGACTGTTTACTACCTGCCTGTTTGCTTCTTCCATGGATTTTGCTTCTTTTGGCTTACTCAGGGCAAAAATAAATAAATAATAACTAGGAGAGAACATTAACAGTGGACCACAGCATTGTATTGTCATCATGGCTTATTAATCTGTTGTTATTTGATAGCACTAGGTTACTAACAGAGGTAGCTTACTTCCATTCTGTCTACATGGGCAGCTCTATGGATCACACACATTACAGTGTGTTGGCTACAGTTGTTCTCATTTTTTTATTTTTAACAATTCCAAATTTATTTTCATTGTCTAATATCATGGTTAGTTCTCATTTCTTTTCATGTAACTTTTACATGTTTTTCTGTTATTACTCAGTATTCAATACTGTATTCTCTTATGTCATTTGTTATGTATTCCATTCTTCAGCTCAATTTAATTGCTGACTGGTGCTTGTTCCACCTCTGTCGTGTAAGACAATATAGCTAGTTGGGCAGTAAACAACTGGGAAAAAGTTAAATACAATTCCATATATCAGACATTTTGTAGATGGAGTGTATCTAGTTAATTCTAACTAATTCTTAATAAAGATCTAATTCAGTGGTTTAAAACATTAATGTAATCCAGTAAGTCTTTTCTCCAAATAAATCCTGTCTTGATTAGATGTTTTAGGGAACAATTGCAAGAATTCCATCAATATAACTAGATAGTTTAACTATTTTCTTTTTTTAATCAACAACAAAGAAGAACAGTGCTGTGTGTAAAAGTAATTCTAAATTTGCATTGTACATACTAAGTTATAGCGGGCTGCATAATGGCTGGATACAACAAATGAGAAAAATCTGTAACAGTCGTAAAGGTCTGAAGACTTCGTGTAGTGGTGAAGAGAGCAACTACTTATACTTAATAATTATGATTGTTGTTAAACTTGCAGTAATTTGATATTTTACACACATCAGAGAAACGTATCTCAGCTGTTACTTTGTCACATGTGTTGATATTTTCCATAATTGCTTTCTTTACAGATATGTTAAGATATTAATGATTCCCTCTAATTTCCCAGGCCATTCACACCTGCTATTTTCTCAATTCATTTGGATATTTTTCCTGCATCTCAGTAACTCTTCATGTTTTCTTTTCTTCCTTTCTTTCCAATTTCAAGTGAGCATATGTTATATTTATTCTATGTTTCGTGGTAGGTACAGCATGTCACTGACAATGTTTGTTTGTTTTCTGTGGGCATTGAAAATCTCACTTGTTAGCTCTAGTTGATTGATCTTGGCTCATCTGTTGCAAAAGCAATATTTTCCTGTATTTTTTCATATTTCTAAATTAAAGTCCTGCAATAACAATAATATCCATCTTTTCATTATTTTACCATGATTCTCAAATGTCTGATTTCTTCTACAGAAGAGTTATGATCAGATCATTTTACTTTTTATTTCTTATTTAATCAGAATATGCACAGTTTGGTTTTCGCAAGAAATGTATTGGTGTGTTTTCTTCCACCTACCTTATTGTAGTTACTCTACATGGGAGGAAGCCTTGCCGCCATTATTTTTCATTGCTTTTTTTGATTAGCATTGCTGAAAAATGTCAGATTGTCATTTTCCAATACAACTACTGACATTGTAGGTTGATGGTGGTTGTGTTTTGTTCATTTGGCTGTAACCGAGTAAATTAGAAAGTTTCAGGAAAACTTTTTGTTATTTATATTTTTCTGTATGTGGTGATCCCATCCATGGAATGGCCATAAGGAGGTGTAGGTTTAAGTGGTCAGTACTTTACAGTAACTTTAAGTTTATGGTAGTAAAATGTCAGATTGTGAGCATGAAGATCTTTACATACAGTTTCATCATTTTTATTTTCTTTTAGGTCATTTTCCATTGGTAAGCTCAGAGTGCTCCACATGCCCCACTAGCTTCTCCTTGCAGTGCACTACTAAGTTCAAGTCAGGAGAGGAGCCATTTAGAAAATAACATTACATTCTTATTCACACTAAATCCAGTTCGGGGTCAGCAGAGGAACCCAGAAATGAAGGGTGGATTTTAGCTGGAAACCAATATTGAAACTTGAGATTTGGAGTTGTATGGTTATAACTTGTAATTCTAGTTATCATACTTTCTGTTGTAATTTAAATTGTAGCATGGTAGTCAAACCATTGGAGCAGGCAAATTAAAGCGTTACAGCAAAGGACTATGTTAATTTTGCTGTTCTAAGTTGAAATTGAAGAAAACAAACTCATACAATAGGAGTGACATCTTATTAATTATTAATAGTTTATTGTGTTGTCACAATACGACTGTTTGGTAGGAATGCAACTGTTTTGGTTGTGGTAGTCCAGAAAGTGGCAAGAACAGCTCATCTTACATTAGAGAAACAACAGTCCGTTTAAAAACTGAATGTCCTTTTTTCTGGACAATTTAAAGATCTTAAAAAATGATCTTTAAGTGCAGTTACAAAAATAATCAAATGCTATGATAAAGTTTGCATTCTTGAGACCTCCGCTGGGAAGGTGGTCAAGGTCATACCTGCTGCAGAGAATTAGAGTCACAATCGCAACAATTGTCAATTAACTGTATTTCAGTTTTCAGCCCATATAAATACTTCATAGAGTTCAAGCAGGAGACACAATCACTCAGTCATTTTTAACCCACATTGTCCTAAGCAGGGTCACCGGGCATGCTGGAGCCTGTCCCAGCCAGCATAAGGGCATATGGGTGAACACACATACACACGCCCCAGCCACACACTATGGCCAATTTAGTGTTGCCAGTCCACCTAACCTCCATGTCTTTAGTCTGTGGGAGGAAACCCATGCAGACAAGGGGAGAACTTGGGACGCAAACCCTGACCTCCTTACTGAGAGACAGCAGCGCTATCACTGCACAACTGTGCTGCCCGCAGGTGACTCATTCTTAACTGTTTAGAGGAAGCTCCATGAATAGAACTTACGTGTTAAAATGTTTAAGATGTAACCAATACTAAAGAAGAGGACACTTAATGGGGGCCAAAAAGCACAGGCAATGGACATCAGACCAGTGGTAATCTTTCCTTTGGTCTGTGGAGTCCCAATTTTGTGTTTCCAATGGCTTTCTCTTTGTGAGATTCAGAGAAAGTGCATTGATGATTTTTGTATGTGTGGTTCCTCAAATGAAATAAGGGGGTGCTTTGCTGGTTAGTCTGTTGGCAATTTTATTTAGAACACAAAGACATACATAACCAATATGGCTACAGCAGCAGTGTACGCAATCTTAATCCATCCCTTTTGCACATGGATCATGTTTTGGTTTTTGCATGGATAATACTCCAAAGCACTACTACAGGTACTACAGCAAACTACAGGCTCTGTAAGACTGCAAAGAATGACAGACTGTGTGAAATGCTGTAGTAGATGAGCTGATATTCATTGTCATCTGACTTAAACCCAAAGAGATGGTTTGGGGTGAGTAAAACTGGAGAGTAAAGAAAAGGAAAGTGCTCAGCATATGTAGGAATTCTTTCAATAATTATGAAGTTGCCATCTCTTGAAGCTGATGAAGATTGCCGGACTGTGCAAAGTAGTTATCCTTCTATCAGTGGGACCTATTCTAAGTAACAATTGATTTAATTAACACACTGTACTACATATATAGCTAGGAAGGTTCTATTTCTTGTTAACTTACAGGGGGTAAAGGCTAATCCAATAATCTATAGCTATGAAAGAAATATGAAACACTAATATGACTTTAACTTAAAGCATTAACTTTCTAAGATTGGTTCTTACAATGATACATAACTCACTCAAAAAAGCAGCAGTTTTATTATCAACAATGGCTGTCAACTATGTAAAGAAACTGTTAATTACTTTATTCTCAACATGACCAAAAGTATTCATTTGAATGAGAGTCCTAGAAGCATAGCACCACACAGAATGCAGCCTTAGAATATGTGCCACAAGTATAATTTTTTTTTTCTTTCACTGTCCACGCTTGTTGCACACAACACATTTGGTAGTTTATGACTGTTATGTCGCCCACTGAGAGTGCAGCAGAATGTCAATGTAGTGCCGTCCTGACAGTTATGACAAGTTGACAAGTCTCTAATCACTTTCATTATCTTCAAAATATTTATCTTGCCACAAATCTAGTTGTTTCAAAACATCAGCAGCTTGTTACAGTCGATTTATATTACTATTTAAGGCAAACTTGCCACCAAAAATAAAAAAATTCTATGCCTCTCTACTAAATGGCAGCACTGTAGTAGATAACTGAGATGTGGCAGCCCAGACTGCTGGCAAGCTGGCTGTGTATATAGTGGCTATATGCAAAGATATGATTTAACTCATACCTCTTATTCAAGTGTTAAAAAAAAAATTCTACAGTTGTAGCTCTTTGAAAGGAAACCTTATGGAGCATAGCATTACATGATATTCATTGTCTGTAGTGTGAGTTAAGTTTTCCTAATGAAACTTGTCTTAGTAACTCTGACACAATTCCTTTAGGTGTGGCTAAGATGGATGACTTTATCTTCTTTCATACATCATGAAAAAAAAAAAACTCAGCCACAGGGGATGCACAAACCAGTGTGTTTCTTCGTGCCGGTCCGATGCCCGGATAAATGGGGAGGGTTATGTAAGGAAGGACATCCGGTGTAAAATTTTGCCAAATCAATATGTGGACAACAATACAAATTTCCATACGGGATAAGTTGAGCGCCGGGTTAGCGATGACTTCCACCAATGGCTACTGTTGGCCGAAGGAGAAGAAGAGGGTGGAGACGTGTCTGGAGGCAGGAGGAGAGGAGGAAAGTAAAGAGAGTGGAACTAAGGGTAGGAACTTTGAATGTTGGCAGTATGACTGGTAAGGGAAGAGAGTTAGCAGATATGATGGAGAGAAGGAAGGTTGATATATTGTGCGTGCAAGAGACTAAATGGAAGGGGAGTAAGGCCAGGTGGAGTGGAGGTGGATTCAAATTGTTCTATCGTGTGGATGGGAAGAGAAATGGGGTGGGAGTTATTCTGAAGGAACAGTATGTCAAGAGTGTTTTGGAGGTGAAAAGAGTGTCAGACAGAGTAATGATTATGAAGCTGGAAATTGGAGGTGTGATGATGAATGTTGTGCATATGCACCGCAAGTTGGGTGTGCAGTGGGTGAGAAAGAAGATTTTTGGAGTTAGTTGGATGAAGTGATGAACAGTGTACCCAAGGGACAGAAAGTGGTGATTGGAGCGGATTTCAATGGGCATGTTGGTGAAGTGAACAGTGGAGACGAGGAGGTGATGGGTAGGTATGGTGTCAAGGAGAGGAACGAAAAATAGGAGATAGTGGATTTTGCCAAAAGGATGCACATGGCTGTGGTGAATATGTATTTTAAAAGAGGGAGGAACGTGGGGTTATGTACAAGGGTAGAGGAAGATGCACACAGGTAGATAACATCCTATGCAGAAGAGTTGATCTGAAGGAAATAGAAGACTGCAAAGTGGTGGCAGGGGAAAGTGTAGTTAAGCAGCATAGGATGGTGGTCTGTAGGATGACGTTGGAGATCAAGAAGAGGAAGAGAGTGAGGGCAGAGCCAAGGATCAAATGGTGGAAGTTGAAAAGAACACTGCAAAGTTGAGTTTAGGGAGGAGGTGAGACAGGCACTGGGTGGCAGTGAAGAGTTACCAGACAGCTGGGAAACTACAGCAGATGTAGTAAGGGTGACAGCAAGAAGGGTGCTTGGCGTGACATCTGGAAAGAGGAAGGAAGAAAAGGAAACCTGGTGGTGGAATGAGGAAATACAGGAGAGTATACAGAGGAAGAGGATGGCAAGAAGAAGTGGGATAGTCAGAGAGATGCAGAAAGTAGACAAGAGTACAAGGAGATAAGGCAAGGTGAAGAGAGAGGTGGCAAAGGCTAAAGAAAAGGCGTATGATGAGTTGTATGAGAGGTTGGACACTAAGGAGGGAGAAAAGGACCTGTACCGATTGGCTAGACAGAGGGACCGAGCTGGGAAAGATGTGCAGCAGGTTAGGGTGATAAAGGATAAAGATGGAAACATACTCACAAGCGAGGAGAATGTGTTGAGCAGATGTAAAAAGTACTTTGAGAGGCTGATGAATTAGAGAGAGAGAAGAGGTTGGATGATGTGGAGATAGTGAATCAGGAAGTGCAACGGATTAGCAAAGAGGAAGTAAGGACAGCTTTGAAGAGAGTGAAAAATGGAAAAGCCGTTGGTCCAGAAGACATACCTATGGAAGCATGGAGGTGTTTGGGAGAGATGGCAGTGGAGTTTTAACCAGATTGTTTAATGGAATCTTGGAAAGTGAGAGGATGCCTGAGGAGTGGAGAAGAAGTGTACTGGTGCTGATATTTAAGAATAAGGGGGATGTGCAGGACTGCAGTAACTACAGGGGAATAAAATTGATGAGCCACAGCATGAAGTTATGGGAAAGAGTAGTGGAAGCTAGGTTAAGAAGTGAGGTGATGATTAGTGAGCAGCAGTATGGTTTCATGCCAAGAAAGAGCACCACAGATGCAATGTTTGCACTGAGGATGTTGATGGAGAAGTTTAGAAGGCCAGAAGGAGTTGCATTGTGTCTTTGTGGACCTGGAGAAAGCATATGACAGGGTGCCTCCAGAGGAGCTTTGGTATTATATGAGGAAGTCGGGAGTGGCAGAGAAGTATGTAAGAGTTGTACAGGATATGTACGAGGGAATTGTGACAGTGGTGAGGTCTGCGGTAGGAGTGACGGTTGCATTCAACGTGGAGGTGGGATTACATCAGGGATCAGCTTTTAGCCCTTTCTTATTTGCAGTGGTGATGGACAGGTTGACAGACAAGATTAGTCAGGAGTCCCTGTGGACTATGATGTTTGCTGACGACATTGTGATTTGTAGCGATAGTAGGGAGCAGGTTGAGGAGACCCTGGAGAGGTGGAGATATGCTCTAGAAGGGAGAGGAATGAAGGTCAGTAGGAACAAGACAGAATACATGTGTGTAAATGAGAGGGAGGTCGGTGGAATGGTGAGGATGCAGAGAGTAGAGTTGGCGAAGGTGGATGAGTTTAAATACTTAGGATCAACAGTACAGAGTAATGGGGATTGTGGAAGACAGGTGAAAAAGAGAGTGCAGGCAGGGTGGAATGGGTGGAGAAGAGTGTCAGGAGTAATTTGTGACAGATGGGTATCAGCAAGAGTGAAAGGGAAGGTCTACAGGACGGTAGTGAGACCAGCTATGTTATATGGGTTGGAGATGGTGGCACTGACCAGAAAGCAGGAGACAGTGCTGGAGGTAGCAGAGTAAAAGATGCTAAGATTTGCACTGGGTGTGACGAGGATGGATAGGATTAGAAATGAGTACATTAGAGGGTCAGCTCAGGTTGGACGATTGGGAGACAAAGTCAGAGAGGCGAGATTGCGTTGGTTTGGACATGTGCAGAGGAGAGATGCTGGGTATATTGGAAGAAGGATAGAGCTGGCAGGGAAGAGGAAAAGAGGAAGGCCTAAGCGAAGGTTTATGGATGTGGTTAGAGAGGACATGCAGGCAATGGATGTAATAGAACAAGATGCAGAGGACAGAAAGATATGGAAGAAGATGATCCGCTGTGGCAACCCCTAAAAGGAGCAGCCGAAAGAACAAGATACATCATAAAAAATTGACTGAGCTGAGGTATTGGTGTTGGACCAATTTTTATTGTTGAACTGCATTTCACAAAATCAGAAATATAGGTGATTTTACTTCCAACAAGGTGCTCATGTTTGATAGTAAAACAAAAAATATTGTGCACAATTAAAGTTCTGATTTACTGACATCCTTGTTTCATTTTTTTTTTTTACTCATTGATTAATTCGGCAGTCTTTTATCTGACCTAACTGTAAATTATGATCATGAAATGATGAATGATTTTAAACATTGTTTGAAATGTTTTGTGTACTGTACCTAATAAATAACTTGGTAGGGTTTTGTCATATCTTGAAAAAGTCCACCTCACAATCAGAATCATATACAGTATTTGATTGAATTGTTCTCTTATGCTGTTGAAGGGTGGCACCAGCAACATAGTTTCATACAGTGTTTTGTTGCCCGGGTGTTATCCAGTCATATCCAGGAGTACTAAGGAGGTACTGATTGTAAATGGAGATCAGAATATGTTGGATCCTTATGTGCTTGGACACACCAGTAAGCCCATTTCAAGCTCATGTTTCAGGCATACTTCTATCCATGAGGGCACCATTTCAGGGAAGACACAAGACAAGATCAATCCCAGGACAGGGTGTCAGTCCATCACACACAGGCTAGGGTAATTTTATCGACACCAGTTCATCTTAAGTTTAATCAAGTTGAAGTTTTGTTAAGTCCAGTACTTATATTTTAACACAGACACAGTGATAGCACAGAACTGCCATTGCTGCCCCACCGTACAATGGGCTGCATGAGCTTTTCACATTATCCTCATGTACAGCACGTACAGATTGATTAGTATTAGTAAGTTTCCATGACTTTACTCATTTAAACATATCCTCAGTTCTTTTATTCTGTCGTCACCAAGAGAGACTAATTCATGAGGCTGAAGTTGGTACTTATTCTCATCCCCTTTGTCAGCTGGCTACTTACTCGCAACTCCTTTGAAAAAGTGGCTTGCCTCTAAGGCTTTTATTAAAAATAAAATACAGTGGGTTCAGTTCGGTTCAAATTTATTGTTATAGGTACAGAGTACAGTTAAACTCATATGTGCTGTTTACACTACACTGCCTCTTGGTATAATTCTCACTCTGTAGATTATGTAAAATAACGTAGGAGAGAAAACATATGGGAGAAAATTCAGCGCCATTTAAGAAAAAACAATGTTACGATTTAAGTGTACATTAGTGGAAAAACATAACCACTGAAGAAACAGAACAGGCAGGAAACAAACCCCAGGCAGGGCGCCAGCCCACCGTAGGGCACACACACATACCCACACACACAAGGGACAATTTAGGATTGCCAATACAGTGATCCCTCGCTATATCGCGCTTTGACTTTCGCGGCTTCACTCCATCGCGGATTTTAAATGTAAGCATATCTAAATATATATCACAGATTTTTCGCCGATTCGCGGATTTCTGCGGACAATGTGTCTTTTAATTTAAAGTACATGCTTCCTCAGTTTGTTTGCCCAGTTGATTTCATACAAGGGACGCTATTGGCGGATGGCTTAGAAGCTACCCAATCAGAGCATGTATTATATATTAACTAAAACTCCTCAATGCTATAAGATATGCTTGATAGTTTGCTTGTCTCTGCCTCTATCTCACCCTCTCTGACATTCTCTGCGCCAGACGGAGGGGGTGTGAGCAGAGGGGCTGTTTGCACAGAGGCTGTTTGCCTAGAGGATATGGACGCTCCTCTACAAAATGCCGCTTTATCGCGGTGCTTCGGCATACTTAAAATCCCAAAAGCACATATTGATTTTTTGATTGTTTGCTTTTCTCTCGCTCTCTCTCTCTGACATTCTCTGCTCCTGACGCGCATTCTTTGAAGAGAAGATATGTTTGCTTTCTTTTAATTGTGAGAAAGAACTGTCATCTCTGTCTTGTCATGGAGCACAGTTTAAACTTTTGACTAAAGGGTGTTATTTCATGTCTAGAGGGCTCTAATAATGTTAACAGTGTGGGAGAGTTTATAAGGAATTAAAATAAATTAAAAAAACATACAAACATATGTTTTCTACTTCGCGGATTTTCATCTATCGCGGGGGGTTCTGGAACGCAACCCCCGCGATCGAGGAGGGATTACTGTACCCCTAACCTGCATGTCTTTGGGGGGAAACCGAGCACCCGGAAGAAACCCACACAGACACAGGAAGAACATGCAAACTCCACACAGGCAGCAGCGCTACCACTGCACCACCATGCCACCCTATATAGTTTCTATAAAACAATAAGATATCAGATAGATTCTGTGCAACCCCATGCCCTTGAACCCGTGTCACAACCTTGACAGTGGGGCTCCTAGTAGTTCATAGCCGAACTGAAACCAGAAGTACTGTATGTGAGAAAAACACACACAGACTGCTGAAAATACAAAAAGTGGTGTCCTTTATTACAAAAAGATTAAGTGCAAAACCATAAACACTTTAAAAATTTGTTGTCATACAAAAAAAAAAAAACAAACCTTATGTCCTCTCCCAATCTGTTGAAAAATCACAAGTCCAACAAATACTTGAGGCGGATAAATTAAGGTACCATTTATAATATATAAAAGTTCTGCACATTGAATTCTGCAGATTGGAAAAGAAAGCAAAACAATAATAATAAAAAGTTTTCTTTCTTAATTTGCTGCAATAAAACTTTCTAATCAAAACAATCAATAATATTTGCAAAGTTCTCTGCAGCCTTCCCAAGCACAAGCCTCATGGTTCCTCTCTTTCTTCATCCAGCCTCCACTCTGTGTTCAGTCAGAGGGTTCTCTCTGTGCACCTTCTCATTATCTGTATTGCCCCAACTAACGCTACAATGCAGATTTGGCCCAAAGACAGAGAGACTTCTAGCGTTCACTCCACCCATTTTATATGGCCGTAGGTTCCTTAGCGGCCAATTGTACGTCACACTCCAAGGTATCACCCTGTCCTAATTTATGTAGTGCCACTACCTGCGTGCACATGTCGTTGGTCTTTCCAAAAACTCCTATAAAGCTTGCTCACGCTCCTGTGATATCAGCAGCACTACCCTGTGCTCATAGCACAGCAGCTTATTCCTTCAGCAGACCCCTGCTTTTTCCTGTGCGTTAGCCAACTGCATGGAGGCTACTTTGGCGAGGTGAACACCATGTACCTGGTGCCTTGAGTTAAGATTAGCCGTCCTAAAAAACTTTTTTTCCAGGATTGGTAGACAGCAATGTTTTTTGCCTCTGCCCTGCTCAGACGCCGGTGACGCTTTCAGTGGGTCTCGTGCACTCATGCACATGCTGCAACAAATGAAAATAAAAAATAAAATAAAAACAAAGGTAAGTGCACCATTTTAACTCTCCATGTGTGAACATGCTGGCGATAAATAGTTAGGCTTTTATCGCCTTCAAATAAGCAAAGTGCAATCGGAACAATTTCAATGAGGCACACTATTGACCTTTTGCTGCCATCTAGTGCCTATATAGTGCTATTAATTTAGTATTATTTATACTTATAATGGCAACTTATAGTGAGGTTGTGTCAAATTAGATTTTTTTCTTGACATTTCTGTATAGAAAATCAAAACATGTTATTAGCCTGTATTCTATTCGACTCTACTGGAAATAACTGCAAAGTTTTGTAGAAATAGGTGTGGTGTTTTTCTCGTGTTGCTCTAACAGACATACAGAAGTTACATTTTATATAGTTTTGAGTTAGTATGTAATTCTAGAGCTTCCACATTACATTGTTGGCTTACTTGTGCTTATGGTAATTCTTACAAATGGTGTATTTGTTTCTCTAGCATTTAAAGACAAACTTACATTATTTTTCTCATTTTGGGTTTAATTATTCTCAACTTTTAAATGGTGTCAAGATGCATTCTTGAGTAAATTTAGACATAAATTGCAATGTTTAATTTGACTATCGGTTTAATCAGCACAAACATTGCAGGAGCTTTAGCTTATTTTACACAGGGTGTTCATTCTCAGATATTACTGTTAACACTGTATTGCTTAAAAGGTCACAATAATTTTAAAAGTGTCCAACCCTCAGTGTTTATGGACAAGAATGTAATTAACATTAGTGTGGTCCGGGCCTTTTAAATGGCATAATGCAAACATGCTTTGAAAATAACCACAGTGCTGCCCTGTAGAAAACAGAGTTTTGTTTTTCTCTGCATGAAAAGCTGTTTCACTCGGCCCCTCATTTACACAAAGAGGTTTATGTTGAATATGTGGCGCTACTGACAACAAACACAAATGCGCAGATTTGCTTGCTTTTATGAATCATTCCTGGCACAGCCTGTCACATTATTAAATGGCAAATTAAGGTCTTTCCATGCACTAAGTAAACACACAAGAAAGATGGTGTTCGTGTTTACTGTTCCTCACCCTGATTTGTGGTACCATTTTTGGAACAGAACTGAATTGAAAAAGGGATTTGTGCATTTTTGTTAACTTTATGATAGAGCACATTCCTAATTTTATATACATAGAAAAAATAACCTGCTCTTTGTGTGAAATATTTGCATTTCTTTTTACTCAAAGTGTTTTTGAATACAGAAACTTTATTTTAGTATTACTGAAGATGAATAAAAATGCAGCTATCACAGAAGCAAATATTTTTGCATCACTCAACATAAATATTTAACTCAATCCCTTAATTTATTTCAGTAAATAAAAGTGCAGGTGGCATTAGAAGTTTGTTCTGTTTGCTTTCATGTTTCATCTCACGTGTATATACAGTAAGATATGCGAGATACCAAAATGAAGTAGAATTTTGCAACTGATTGCATTACTTACGTAGGGTCTTACTTTAGCTGGGGGATAAAAATATCAAAATAAATATCATCCAAAAGCTCCAATACCTCTTTAAGATCACCCCCATATATGTGAATAAATCCTTCTTTAAGAAGTTATTGTGGAATGGAAGTTAAAATCTATTGCTAGCTTCTGTATGAAAATCTGCATGTTCTCTGTATGGCTAGGTATTATTATAACAGATAAATAAGCGTACTTGCATGGAGTGGGGTGCGGTTTTTGGCTGCTTCCCGGCTTACCTCAGCAGTGTCTAGGTTATCGTCCAATTAAGATGCCAAACGTATGACAAGTTTTCTGATAAGCCTAATAAAAAATATAAGAAAAGAGTAGAATTTCTGTTTTCCGTTGTAATCAACAAATTGTGTAAGAATGTTTTGTGACCTTTAGATGAAACTGAGCTTATTTTTTCTAACCGCTTTCTTTGAAGATCTCTGTTATAAATGCAGCTCACCCCCCTATGAGGGGGCTTTTTGCACTTAGTCTCTGTAAGGCAAAGACCCTCTACTCACCAAGTATAAAGAAATAAATAAATTCTGCTTGTTTGAATTGGTGTCTGCCTGCTATTGTTTCGACTTCGTCCACATTATACTCAATTGTAATATCATTTATCTGGAGATCAAAAAGACGACACAGCATGGCACTCCCTAACTTTCAGTTTTATTACTGGGCTGTTAATATTCATACAATAAGATATTGGAAGTTACCAGAACCCCATGAATTTACACTTGTGTATTGAGTAATGGAAAGAAAATCTTGTTCTAAATCTGTTTTTACATACACTACTGTATGTGTACCAGTCAGCAATAATTATCGTCTATTTACCATCAACACATTGGCTGCCAATCTTTTAAAGACATAGAGTCGATGCTGGACTCCATTTAAAACAGAGAAGTTTCAGTCTGTTCCCTCTATACATGATAACTGTTATAGTAACACATTTTTGAATGTATGTTTTGTGTGTTTTCTGTATTTTTTATCATGATGAGTCTGTTCCCAAGGTTTAACAAAGTTTATTTACGTGCAATTCTTGTGTCTCATGTCCATAACAATAATGCTGATGGCATCACAGACGTGACGCTGTTATCTTTGTGACGGTTACATTGTGCATTTTTCCTCAATGGATATACTACATTGAAGGTTCTCTTCTATTGTAATATAATTAGCTTCAGTTCTAGGCAGGCATGTGTTAGGTTTGTGCTTTTGTTTTTGACTTAGTTTTTCTCTCGACTTCTGAATAACATCTTGTCTTATTGATTCTGCTTGCCTAATTCTTGCTTTGCCTGACTATATCTTCTAGTTGGTTAATCATATCCTGGTTATCTTTTATTTCTCACAGGAATCCTCAGACACATATAGTCTCCCCATATAATAACAAGCAATTTCAGTCTTTTTAATCAATTTTAATATTCTACGCAACACTATTTACACAAAGACCTATTTTGCTCAGCTGGAAAAATCAAAATTCACCCTCTCAAAGTGGGAAAATGAGGTTCTGTATTATCTCATATTGAGAAAATAAGTCAAATACTCTTTGGAAGGATCTGTTCACAACTTGTTCAGAACTTGACAAGGACTCAGTAATGTAATCGTAAAGTGAAAAGCCATTATAGGTTTAGAGGGTTCTTATTGACTATACTTCCTTAGAAGACTGGCGTCCTTCAACATCTGCAATAAGATGCTGCAGATGTTCTATCAAGTGCCCTTTTCTATGCGGTGGTGTGCTGGGGAGGCAGCAGAAAGAAGAGGAACGCCTAATGCCTGGACAAACTAGTGAGGAAGGCAGGCTCTATTGTAGGCATGGAGCTGGACAGGTTGACATCTGTGGCAGAGCGATGGGCGCTGAGCAGGCTCCTGTCAATCATGGAGAATCCACTGCATCCACTGAACAGTATCATCTCCAGACAGAGGAGCAGCTTCAGCGACAGACTGTTGTCACTGTCCTCCTCCACTGACAGACCGAAGAGATCATTCTTTCCCCACACAATGCGACTCTTCAGTGCCACCTGGGGGGGTAAACATTAACATTATTCAAAGTTATTGTCTGTTTTTACCTGCTCTATCTATCTATCTATCTATCTATCTATCTATCTATCTATCTATCTATCTATCTATCTATCTATTGTCACGTGTACAGTGAAATTATTACTTGCATGTGCTAATCAATATGCCATGATTAGTAAGTTTGACTACCTCACCTCAAAACGTGTGTCCTCCCTTACCTGAAAAATCTCACAATATATTTGCCTGGTGTTGCATTCTATTACTTCAGCCTCTTCAATATTTATAGTAGCTCATGAACTTAGATGCACATTATCAGAATATCAGTCACATATTTGATAACCCACCTACACTGGGATAATGTGAAAAACTCCACATAGGCAAAGGCACAACTAGAAATGCACACCGGAGTAGAGCTTAACAAATCGCTGAAGCAGTAGCTGAAAGTGTTTATTTTTCATGTTTAATTTAATTTCTAAATTCAATTCTAGCTTGCATCACTTCTATTAAGATGAGTTGAACACATTAACCCAAAGATTGACTAACAAAATGTAAACTTAAACTGCTCAAGTCTTGTCATGTCATGTCTTTAAAGCACAGTTTTATTGAAAGATTTGTAGAAATTCTGTTAATGAATTTGGCTCCAACACTAAAGCAAAAAAAAAATTAAAATTAATAAGTACTAGGGGGATTTGCCCCTGCTCACTTTTCTTGCCAATCCCCTGGCCAGCGCTATGCCTCTTTGCGGATCTGCCGCTCGCGTATGTGGATGTACAATTTAAACAGACTTTAATTTTCATGTGAAGTGTTATATTTGCATCCATGTGACATATAACTGCTTGTGATTGCATTTCGTTTTTTTTCCTCTATTAAATAAATTACTTTTTCAATTGTTTGTCTCTGAGATTTTATTAATATTCTTTTCAAAAGCTATTCTAATGGGAAACTGTTATTGATTTAGTACAAATGGCATATCAAGATCTCCTTTGGTGTCTAATGTTATCCCCTGAAGATGTACTACATTACGTTTGTTGGATACATCCTTCTTTCAACAGTAATTCGTGCAGTGGAAGACCAGACGGTGTTAACGTTTGTAGATATTCTTTGTGCTATTGTAAGTTGTTGTTTTCATCTTCCGCACGATCACCAGCAACTGTTTCAGCAAAGTCTATTGATACACACTTAACCATTTTTCTGTGTTACCGATCGACATTTTTGGCGTAAATTCATTTGACTTCCTTGTTTCTAGGTGCTAGGATTGCCTGTGTACTCATTTTTTCTGTTGATAACCCTTCATGATGAAATTCTTTACTAAGATTTGGACATAATACGTCTTCTTTAATTGTGAACTTAAAGTGAGGAAAACGTTAATATTTATAACAGCTGAGAACGCAGGAAGTGTGTCTGACAAAAGCATTCACAAGACAGAGAGGTGAGAGTACCGTGGTCCTGTTTGAAAATAGTTGCTAGGAGGGCGTGACTTTTAAAAATATCATTGCAATAGTCTCGTCTCGCAGGACTTTTGGAAAAAATCTTTTCCAAAAAGTCACATCTCATCTCCTAAAAAGTCTTGTTGCGTCGAAAGATTTTTTTATATAATAGAGAGACAAATTTGGATGTGGGAATTTTAATATGTTGTTAAATAAATGTAGACTAACTAGGCAAGTACATTGTTTAATTAGAGAGTACTCAGAATGACACTTTGATTTGATATTGTTGTATTATTGATCTGAAATAAAATCCTAATTAATAAAAATAACATCTGCTCAATTTGAACTTCTGTAATGGATCACGGTTACATTTTTTCACATTCACCCTATTTAATATTGTTGTATGGATTCAAATAATTAACTGGTGAGAAGTGTCATTTTAAGTGTGAATTGAGTAAACTAAAGCTCAATAAGCACTTTTACTATCTTGAATGTTAAACGTAGTAAACGGGGAAAAAAAATTATTTTGTAAAATGATACTCATTTTTCATGAACTGAAGGTAAGTATTAAAAATACAAATGCTGTATTTTTTTTTTTTTTTGACCTAACAGCTGTTCTTAAAATGTAGTCTTCAGTTGAGACACACGGTAGGTGAAAGATTAAATACAGTAGGAACCCTCAGATCTGAGAAGCATGCCCTGGGAAACCTCATATAAAAAAAGATCTATGTGTTCACCCACACTCGAAGTCAGCTTATCCTTTAGCAGTACACACCACCATTTTTCTTTTTCGCTTACAGCATTTGTCTTGCTTTAGACTAGGCATTGCTTAATGTTTAATAGATGAGAAGGGCACTCGGAGTGAATGTGTACCATGGAATCATGGGGATTATGCATTGAGAACAGGGCATACATTTTTGTGCAAAACTGAGAAAAACTCCTTCCCAAATCTGTGGTGTGTGTCAAGAAGAATAGTACATGGTAGTACATGGTAGTGATGTGAAAAAGCAGGCACCCTCTCAGCTTTGACAAGTGAAAGTGTCAGTTTTAAATTTCATTTGTGTACCCTCCACTTTGGCATCCCTCTCGACTTCTCTTTCCCTGAACTCCCATTCCCATCATTCTTTTGCCCACATATTCCATGTCTTTACTCTGTACTTTCTTTGATATCCTTCCTATTTATCTTCAATTCTCCAGCTTCCAAAACCCTTCTTCAATCTTACAGCTTCCTCTTTTCTGGTGGTACACAACACAGTGTTATCAGCAAAAAGCCTGCACCAGTGGGATTAGGCATTTATCCAAAGACTCAATACATCCAAAACCAGATCAAAGAGGTAGGAAGATCCCTGGTGTAGACCTACCCTAACTTTGATCTTTTTTGTTACCCCAACACCTCACTCCCACATAAATATCCTGAACAATCCTTACACTCCTCTCTGATACTCCTTTCTCTCTCATACACCTCCAGACCTTTGATGCGGCACTCCATCATAAGCCTTCTCCAAATCAATAAAAACTATATGAAAACCTTTCTGTTTTTCTCGATGTTTCTCTATGAGTTGTCTAAATGCAAGGACTGCATCAGTTGTTCCTCTTTCTAGCATAAAACCAAATTGCTCCTTCTCTATTTTGGTCTCTTCCATAAGCCTTCTCCCTATAACCCTTTATCATCATACACCATATGTGTACAGTGGTGTGAAAACTATTTGCCCCCTTCCTGATTTCTTATTCTTTTGCATGTTTGTCACACAAAATGTTTCTGATCATCAAACAAATTTAACCATTAGTCAAATATAACACAAGTAAACACAAAATGCAGTTTTTAAATGATGGTTTTTATTATTTAGGGAGAAAAAAAAATCCAAACCTACATGGCCCTGTGTAAAACGTAATTGCCCCCTGAACCTAATAACTGGTTGGGCCACCCTTAGCAGCAATAACTGCAATCAAGCATTTGCAATAACTTGCAATGAGTCTTTTACAGCGCTCTGGAGGAATTTTGGCCCACTCATCTTTGCAGAATTGTTGTAATTCAGCTTTATTTGAGGGTTTTCTAGCATGAACCGCCTTTTTAAGGTCATGCCATAGCATCTCAATTGGATTCAGGTCAGGACTTTGACTAGGCCACTCAAAGTCTTCATTTTGTTTTTCTTCAGCCATTCAGAGGTGGATTTGCTGGTGTGTTTTGGGTCATTGTCCTGTTGCAGCACCCAAGATCGCCTCAGCTTGAGTTGACGAACAGATGGCCAGACATTCTCCTTCAGGATTTTTTGGTAGACAGTAGAATTCATGGTTCCATCTATCACAGCAAGCCTTCCAGGTCCTGAAGCAGCAAAACAACCCCAGACCATCACACTAGCACCACCATATTTTACTGTTGGTATGATGTTCTTTTTCTGAAATGCTGTGTTCCTTTACGCCAGATGTAACGGAACATTTGCCTTCCAAAAAGTTCAACTTTTGTCTCATCAGTCCACAAGGTATTTTCCCAAAAGTCTTGGCAATCATTGAGATGTTTCTTAGCAAAATTGAGATGAGCCCTAATGTTCTTTTGCTTAACAGTGGTTTGCATCTTGGAAATCTGCCATGCAGGCCGTTTTTGCCCAGTCTCTTTCTTGTGGTGGAGTCGTGAACACTGACCTTAATTGAGGCAAGTGAGGCCTGCAGTTCTTTAGACATTGTCCTGGGGTCTTTCGTGACCTCTTGGATGAGTCGTCTCTGTGCTCTTGGGGTAAATTTGGTCGGCCGGCCACTCCTGGGAAGGTTCACCACTGTTCCATGTTTTTGCCATTTGTGGATAATGGCTCTCACTGTGGTTCGCTGGAGTCCCAAAGCTTAAGAAACGGCTTTATAACCTTTACCAGACTGATAGATCTCAATTACTTCTGTTCTCATTTGTTCCTGAATTTCTTTGGATCTTGGCATGACGTCTAGCTTTTGAGGTGCTTTTGGTCTACTTCTCTGTGTCAGGCAGCTCCTATTTAAGTGATCTCTTGATTGAAACAGGTGTGGCAGTAATCAGGCCTGGGGGTGGCTACGGAAATTGAACTCAGGTGTGATACACCACAGTTAGGTTATTTTTAACAAGGGGCAATTACTTTTTCACACAGGGCCATGTAGGTTTGGATTTTTTCTCCCTAAATAATAAAAACCATCATTTAAAAACTGCATTTTGTGTTTACTTGTGTTATATTTGACTAATGGTTAAATGTGTTTGATGATCAGAAACATTTTGTGTGACAAACATGCAAAAGAATAAGAAATCAGGAAGGGGGCAAATAGTTTTCACACCACTGTAGTATATACCTCCCTAAAAATGAAATTTTGGGGTAGTGCAACATTGTGCAATTATCTGTTCCAACCTGCACAAACACATTACTGTAATTATAATCTAAAAATCTCTGCAAGTGTATAAATCTTAAGATTCTATAAATATATAAAGTCTTTGCAATTGACTTGGAAAGGTAAATTTTATTTTTTAAAAGCTCCCAATAGACAAATAGATATAACTTTATTTGTCCACATGGGGAAATTTGGCTTTTTACTGAAGGTCTTTAAATAACAAAATAAATAAATATACAGATAGATATACACACACACACACACACACACACTATGGTATGAACACACACCAGAATGACCTAAAAGGAAGAAATTTTAAAAAGAAAGAAAACTTCAGGCTTGGCAGCCACACTCACAATTAGCCATTATATTGGCATATTGCAGCTGTACAAAGGAACCCCAGCAGCGTTTACTAACACACTTCAGCTGAATGGTAAATACATACGGTCATACATTTTCTTTTATAAATAACTTTTATTTTGGGGTTAGGTTTTTCACTTGGCTAATAAAATAAGGACATAAATTTTCTCCAAAATGGAAACTTCAGTGACTTTGTATGTGATTGTTATACAAATAAACAAAGGAAGTGCAACATTATAGATTACAAATGGTTCCAGTTGTAAACCAGTTTTTATAATAATGTACAGATGAAATAATTCAATGTTTTTTTCACTGTGTTGTACTATAATAATTATTGTTACTGTTGAATTAATTAAAAATGTTACAGTATACATTCTAATGTATACAAAAATGTTGCATATGCCCATTTCCACACTCACATTGCGATATATAAAAACTAAACTTGCTGTAAAGCCATGCACATTCTCACACCAGCTCAGACCATAGCGTATGCAAGTTTTTGGCTCAGTTTTGCAAACTGGAAGCATCCATCATCAAAGCAGTGCTACTGTTCCTGTGTGGTTTCCTTTTATTTTTTAGATTCACATCCCTGTCGCGGCTTTATCAAATACACTGACATTAACTGCATGTTGTTTTTTAGTTTGAGGACATCTGATTGTAATCAACCCCTAACCACATAATGGTGCACGGAATGGACAAACAATTCCAAATACTATAATATACTATAACACTGAGTATTTCAACCCACTGCACCTGAGTGTGGAATCACAGCTGTACAGCAGCTGATCGAAAAGCTCTACCGCAGATTGTGTCAAGACCGGATAGAATTATCGGGGTACAGTTTCTAGTACATGCTGCCACAGCCATGCACACAGTCTATTTGAACTTCCCCCTGTAACAAAAGGCACTATATAGTCGCCTGACCCGACATAGATGGACACTGGAGGAACGTATAAAAGCAAAGACTGTTATTTTTCTTCATCTGTGGGCTACGTCTTCCCCATACCCACACACACAACACAGTCCCAAGCACCAACACACAGCGTGAAACAAAGCAAAACACTCTTCACTTTCTCTTCCACCACCACTCCTCCTAGGCAACCTCATCCTGCTCCTCCTGATTCTGGCTCCTGAGTGGTGGTTGTTGGCTCCTTTTATAGCCCACCTAGAAGTGCTCCAGGTACTTGATCACCTGTTCCTGGTTGCACTTCCAGGTGAGGCTGAAGACTCGTTCAGCCTGGATCAGGAATCCGTGCAGCAACCCCTGGCAGCCACCCCAGCTCCTAACCTGGCTGTGGAAGACTTCATCTCCCATGGAGCCCTGTGGGATGTTGAGACACCACCTTCAGCCAGGGAGGCTGTCACCAAGCATCCATGGGGTAGATATTGAGCTGGCCATCCGCCACGCCCCATTCAGCAAACACTTCAGAGCCATTCCTGCACGAACCTCGCAGTTCAGAAACAGTTTCACCCCAAGAGAATATAAATGCACTCAATTAGTCCATCAAGCTCTCCCAATAGAACTGTTTGTACTTATAAGTATAATTTCCTCACTGTAAACTTGCATTAAAACTGTAATATTATACAACAGCCACTTATGCTTTCAAATTGTATATTTCTTATTTTTTTATCGTATTATTATTATTGCCTTTGTTGTTATTTTACCATTTTATAGGAAAATAAGTTAATGGAGGATTTGCATATTGAATCTCATTGTACCATACAATAACAATAAAGGAATTCAATTCAATTCAATAGAAGAGAGCGTGGTGGCTGGCTTCTAAATTGATTTAGATTTCCAGGTGCTGTCTTCTTGGAGCTGTTGATATCATTTTTCAAATGAAATGCGGTAAAGTATATATATTACATTATACAGATACATTTTTAACGTTATTTAAATAATGTATACTGTTATTAAACATGTGGACACAGTGGACAGCGGTAGCGATGAACTGGCACCCTTTTCAGAGATTGTTCCTGCCTTATACTGTATGGTTACTGGGAATGGCGCAACCCGGATGGACAAATGGATGGAATAATTAAACATATACTACAAATATATTTCAATGTTGGGGCGGCACAGTGGTGCAGTGGGTAGCACTGCCTCGCAGTTAGGAGACCTGGGTTTGCTTCCTGGGTCCTCCCTGCGTGGAGTTTGCATGTTCTCCCTTTGTCTGCGTGGGTTTCCTCTGGGTGTTCCGGTTTCCTGCCACACTCCAAAGACATGCAGGTTAGGAGCATTGGCGATTCTAAATTGTCCCTAGTGTATGCTTGGTGTGTGTGTGTGTGTGTGTGCACACCCTGTGATGGGCTGTTGCCCTGCCCGGTGTTTGTTTCCTGCCTTGCGCCCTGTGTTGGCTGGGATTGGCTTCAGCAGACCACTGTGACCCTGTAGTTAGGATGTAGTGGGTTGGATGATGGATGGATATTTCAATGTTCCTTAAAAGTTTTGAAGAATCTGCATTCTAAGCTTACAGAAGGCTTGACATTAATTAAAGCTCTGATTGTGTGGTGATTGGTTACTTGGAGAAAGAAAAGGAAGGACAGGAATTGGGGGTTAGTATATTTGAAAGAGACTGTACTGCTGCAATAAATCATTTCATTGAGTGTCGAGGATCTTGCTGGAGGCAGAAACAATCTCTGGACGGAGCACCAGCTCATCACTATCTCTGCACCACTGTGGCCTCATATTTACTTTAATTCATTTCATCATGTAAAATGATATGAAGTATACATCTTAGTATTTAAATTGTTCAGAGAGCTGTAATACCACGAATGTAATGTATTCTGTGTCCTGTCGGTGTAAGAGAAAGCCCGTTTAAGAACCAAGCAGTGATTCACATACATAGAGAACATAGAAGAACACACAGAATACGAAGCATTTAACATGGTACTTTAGTTGCGATGAGATTTGAAAAACAAGTAAATTAAAAGATTTTAAGATGACGTTTATTACATTCTACTTTAATGACAAAATAGACTATGTGATTAAAGTGGAAATTTCGAGATTATAATGAACATTTCATGCTTTTTTTCCACTGTGTCAATATTTTTTTTTTCTTTTCTCTGTACCCTAATAAACTTCCATATGATACTCAGACAGTGGGCTAAGACTCGCCATTTTACGGTGACTTTTACGGTGATATGTGACATCTTTTTTTTATTTTAGGCACTGTGTGAATTTCTGAATTTGAACTTTCGATCAACTTCCTTTTGTTGTTTATACAACTGCTTAAACAAACAAATAGTACGTTTTTTGTTGCCTCCACTTGACATTCGCTAATATTCTTCTTTTATCCCTGTGCCTTTGCCATTGTCTTTTCACAGAACGCTGAACTTAAGGGAATATTTATATTGATTTGCATATTCAAAGAGGCGTAATTCTGGGAGGAGTTTGGGTGGAGCGGCAGGCGCGTGCATGAGCATTACATTTCACACAGACCAGGATTTATGTAGCAGAAGTGTGTGGAAGTTTGCTTACACACAGTTTTCTGCATCTGAATTTTTTTGTGCATATGCACATTTCTGTTTCTGTCCGTACACCAGGTTTTAGTGTGAATTCTTTGCACGGTGTTATGCATGAAGCCCCTGGTGCTTCCTATTTTGCTGTATAGTTGTGAGACATGGATGCTATCCAGTGACCTGCGACAAAGACTGGACTTTTTTGGTACTGTGTCTCTTTGGAGAATCCTTGGGTACCACTGGTTTGACTTTGTGTCGAATGAGCTGTTGCTCATGGAATCCCTGCATTGTGAGGGAGCATCAGTTACGGCACTACAATCATGTGCCGTGATAACCTGAGAGTGATCCGGCTCGCAGGATCCTCATTATTGAGGACCCAAGTGGCTAGACCAGGCCAAGGGGACACCCACATAAACAACGAATGCTTCGTCAGATAGAGGGTAATTTCCATTTGGTGGGACTGGTCTGCCGAGGGAGTTGCCAACCAGGAACATGAGTTGTTTCATTTTGTGGTCAGCAACGCACTGTACCAGTGCATGCTCCCCAACCTGACCTAATGCATTCTAAGCAGTATTGCCTTCCCCAGTTGTAAATTTAATATTCTGTAAAATTCCATTTGGTGGTATTAACATGTTTAAAAAATTACTTTAACTGTAACATAAAAGCCATGCTTTTGGATGTATCTGTAGTGAGATGTACTGTATTATAAATGAAGTGCAAATTGCAGTAGTGGAATTTTTACATTCCTGCCTTGCACCCTGTGTTGGCTGGGATTGACTCCAGCAGACCCCCGTGACCCTGTAGTAAGGATATAGTGGGTTGGATAATGGATGGATGGATGGAATTTTCACATCTATAGAATGCTTCCCTATGCAGTGTAGAATCCAACAACTTTAAAATAATAAAAAAAACACCCCCAGGAAAGAAAGCCATATTAATCAAATACACAAAAATCTTTCTACTCACTTCCAGCCTGGGTGATATTGTATTTATTACACACACACACAGGACACACACTGTGTATTTGAATGTTCATTCTGAAGTGGTTGTCTGACTTATCAGGAGGTTACCGTTGGCAAGGCATTAACCAAGAATAGCACTGAACAGGGAATTCTGCAAGGAAAATGTGATGTCCAAGAAGCAAAATGGAGACTGACTGTTCCAGAGCCCAACACTAATTTTGGGGCTTGGCTAGGAAGTAACCCCAGGAGGAGGTTTAAAGCTTCCTGGAGCCGTGTTTATAGATTTTTGGGACAAAGGCTTATTGGTTCCAGGAACAGAGGCAACTTTAGCAGAAGCTGGAAGATGGGTGTTAAATTTCTTATCAGAAAGGTTAAAAAGGGAATTAAATCTTTATTATTTGTTTAATTACTTTGTAATTTGAGTGCTTCGTTCCATGACACTTTCTTGTACACATTATTTATAAATAAACATACACTGTGCCGTGAGAAAATATTTGCACCCTACCTTATCTTCTTGATTTTTGGAGATCTTTACTGATCATTAACCAAAATCTAATATTACATTATAGAAGCCAGAGTGAACAAATAACGTACTTACATAATTTATTGAATGAACAAAATAATCTTGCCCCAAAAAATAATTGCCATTTTATAAATAATCACTGGTGGTGTCACCTTTTGCTGCAATGTCTTAAACTAAACATTTCCTGCAATGCAGTATAAGTTTTTCTCATCTGTACCCAGAAATTTTAGACCACTTTTCTTTGTAAAATTGTGATAATTAAGTAAAACTGCTATATGCTACATGCATGAACTACTCTCTCCAGGTTCATGTCTATTGGGTTTAGGTCTAGATGTCACTTAAGACAGTGCAAAACTTTACCTTTGCTGTTTTTCTGCTATTAGGTCTTGGACTGTTTTGGATGATAGTCTGCTTGTTTGACACTGCTATGCTATATTTTGCTATCCAGTGGATAACCAGACAGTCTCCTCTAAAATTGTCTAATTCATTCTTCTTTCAGTTATGGCAAGCCTAGGTCCTGAAGCAGCAAGGCATTCCCAGGCCACCACTGCGTTGGACTGTTCTGTTCTTATTATCAAATCCTAAGTTTGCTTTACATTAAATATAATTGGATTGGTGTCATCCAAAAAGCACCACCTGAAGCTTTCATGCAGAATTACCCAGGTCCATCTTGACAGATAACTGACAAGCATTCTGTTCCTCTTGGTCAACAGAGGTTTTTGTTAACTTGATACTTTCTGGTTACTCCTATTTTTGCCCTGTGCCTTTCTAATTATGGAGACATGATGAACGCTGTCCTTGGCTGAGGCAAGTGAAACCTACAGTTCTTTAGATTTTTTTTAGTATCCTTTGTGATTTCCTGGATGGATTTATGCTGCATCCTTAGAATAACATTGGCAGGCTTATTTGAAAATTCACTGCTGTTACATTTGTTTTCCATTTGCAGATTATGGTGTTCACTGTCATTTGGTCCAGTCTCAGACCCTTATAAAAAGCTTTGAAGGACATTCCAGACTGATAGATATCAACAACTTTTTTTTTCTAATCTCTACTGGAATTTCCGTTTAACCGTGGTGTTACGGGCTTGTTGATTCTTTGTGCTGGTAACCTGAGTCTGACAGTAAGGGTCAAAATAGGTGAGGTTTGTAATCCACATGGCTGGATGTAGTTGGGCCTGGCAGTGCTCAATCAGTTGACTCAAATTACTCCTGCAGTTGAGTTGTTTTAAGTTGTGTGTGTATGTTCATTTAGTAAACTACATAACCAAAAGTGTTACTAGTTCACTTAACTGCTGAAAAAAAAATTAAAGGAACACTTTGAAAACACATCACATCTCAAAGGGAAAAATCATGCTGGATATCTCTACTGATATGGACTGGGTAAGGTATTAGGAATGAAAGGACAGCACATTGTTTTGATGGAAATGAAAATGATCAACCAATAGAGGGCTGAATTCAAAGACCCCTCGAAAATCAAAGTGAAAAAATGATGCAGCAGGCTAGTCCATTTTGTCGAAATTTCATTGCAGCAACTCCAAATCCAGTCTGAGGTGCAACCTGGTGGCATCGGATGGACAGAAACATAATGTCCCAGAGGTGCTCTATTGGATTTAGGTCAGGTGAGTGTGGGGGCCAATCAATGGTATCAGTACCTTCATTCTTCAGGATCTGCCAGTATACTCTCGACACATGAGGCCGGGCATTGTCGTGCACCAGAAGGAACCCAGGACCCAGTGCACCAGCACAGAATCTGATAATGGGTCCAAGGATTTCATCCCGATACCTAATGGCAATCAAGGTGCCATTGTCTAGCCTGTAGTGGTCTTTACATCCCTCCATGGATATGCCTCCCCAGACGGTCATGCTGAATGATGTTACAGGCAGCATAACATTCTCCACGGCTTCTCCAAACCCTTTCACATCTATCACATGTGCTCAGGGTGAACCTGCTCTCATCTGTGAAAAGCACAGGGTGCCAGTGGTGTACCTGCCATTTCTGGTATTTTATGGCAAATGCCAATCGAGCTCCACGGTGGCCCACTAAAGGACGTCAGACCCTCAGGCCACCCTCATGAAGTCTGTTTCTGATTGTTTGGTCAGAGACATTCACACCAGTGGCCTGCTGGAGATCATCTTATAGGACTCTGGCAGTGCTCATCCTGTTCCTCCTTGCCCAAAGGAACAGATACCGATCCTGCTGATGGGTTAAGGACCTTCTACGGCCCTGTCCAGCTCTCCTAGAGTAACTGCCTGTCTCCAGGAATCTCCTCCTTGAGACTATGCTGGGAGACACAGCAAACCTTCTGGCAATGGCATGTATTGATGTGCCATCCTGGAGAAGTTGGACTACCTGTGCAACCTCTGTAGGGTCCAGTTATCACCTCATGCTACCAGTAGTGACACTGACTGTAGCCAAATGCAAAACTAGTGAAACAACAGTCAGAAAAGATGAGGAAGGAAAAATGTCAGTGGTCTCCACCTGTTAAACCATTCCTGTTTTGGGGGTCATCTCATTGTTGCCCCTCTAGTGCATCTGTTGTTAATTTGAATGACACTAAAGCAGCTGAAACTGATTAACAACCCCCGTGTCACTTAACTGACCAGATCGATATCCCAGAAGTTTCATTGACTTGATGCTATACTCGGATTAAAAAGTGTTCCTTTAATTTTTTTTTGAGCAATATATATAGGAAATTTGAAAGGGGTGAAATACTTTTTCACAGTATTATATTTATATATATATATATATATACAGTATGTATATATACTGTATATATATATATATATACTGTATGTATATATTTATACAGTGTGTATGTACATGTTTATGATTTGTATAGATGCAGTGTTTGTGTATATATAATGAGCATTTTTTTCACTATAGATAGGTAATTTTAGCTGAGAACACCTCTACAAAAATGCTTTTTTTAGGTAGTCTACAACAATAATGCAGACCAATCTGGTTTAAAACTATTAAGCATTACCATGTGCTGTTTATGGGAAACAAATGGGAATGGCATGCTACAACAATAAAATCAAAACCGAGCCAAGCATTGGCCCTGAAAGTAAGCTGCTATTTTCAGTTATTGAATATCCTCTTTCAAGCTGTGCCAGACATAACTCCTGGACTCAGACGATATGGACTAAAGGCAGAGAGTCCAGCATTCCTGCCTCTGATTTTAACAGAGCATTTGTGGGGGTGGAAAACCAGCGTAGATGGCTGCTGAGATTAAAATGACACAAATGAGTCTTAATCACTTTTTATGCACGTGGACAGTTTCTTCTGGACATTTAGGGAGTTGTTTGCTAATTGTTGGCTTTTAGATTTTTGTATTTCCTTCAGTTGTTTGCTTTACTTACTTGTATAAATATATACTTTACAGTGTATTCCCCAACTGTTTCTCTTTTTTGCATTGTTGATTAAGGATAATTAATTCTTTTGGGAAAAACTAGTACCAATACCTGCACTTCTACATTTGCTATTTGGAGTACCAGGAGTTTTTTCAGTGTACTTGTAGTGTTTGAAGTCAGCCTGTACTGACCAGTAGCATTATTGGCACTTCCATGTTTTGCTCTTTGGAGGGTGGTCACTTTTTCTTTTAATTTTTTAATGATTATATAATACTTCACATGAGCATTAACTACCAGCTATATTCTGAGAGCAAATCCCCTGCTCCATCCATCTGTCCCTCTGTCCCTTCTCCCATGTGTAAGCTTATACAGGTGCTGGTCATAAAATTAGAATATCATGACAAAGTTGGTTTATTTCAGTAATTCCATTCAAAAAGTGAAACTTGTATATTAGATTCAGACTGATGTATTTCAAATGTTTATTTCTTTTAATTTTGATGATTATAACTGACAACTAATAAAAGTCCAAAATTCAGCATCTCGGAAATTAGAATATCAATTAAGACCAATGCAAAAAAAGGATTTTTAGAAATTCTGGCCAACTGAAAGGTATGAACATGAAAAGTATGAGCATGTACAGCACTCAATATTTAGTTGGGGCTCCTTTGGCCTGGATTACTGCAGTAATGCGGCATGGCATGGAGTCGATCAGTCTGTGGCACTGCTCAGGTGTTATGAGAGCCCATGTTGCTCTGATAGTGGCCTTCAGCTCTTCTGAATTGTTGAGTCTGGCGTATTGCATCTTCCTCTTCACAATGCCCCATAGATTTTCTATGGGGTTAAGGTCAGGCGAGTTTGCTGGCCAATCAAGAACAGGGATACCATGGCCCTTAAACCAGGTACTGGTAGTTTTGGCACTTTGTGCAGGTGCCAGGTCCTGTTGGAAAATGAAATCTGCATCTCCATAAAGTTTGTCAGTAGCATGAAGCATGAAGTGCTCTAAAACTTCCTGGTAGATGGCTGCGTTGACCTTGGACCTCAGAAAACACAATGGACCAACACCAGCAGATGACATGGCACCCCAAACCATCACTGACTGAGGAAACTTTACACTGGACCTCAAGCAACGTGGATTCTGTGCCTCTCCTCTCTTCCTCCATACTCTGGGACCTTGATTTACAAAGGAAATGCAAAATGTACTTTCATCAGAGAACATAACTTTGGACCACTCAGCAGCAGTCCAGTCCTTTTTGTCTTTATCCCAGGCAAGACGCTTCTGACGCTGTCTCTTGTTCAAGAGTGGCTTGACACAAGGAATGCGACCGCTGAAACCCATGTCTTGCATACGTCTGTGTGTGGTGGTTCTTGAAGCACTGACTCCAGCTGCAATCCACTCTTTGTGAATCTCCCCCACAGTTTTGAATGGGTTTTGTTTCTCAATCCTCTCCAGGGTGCGGTTATCCCTGTTGCTTAGGGAATCCATTCCCGGACGGGTTTATCCATTCCTGGGAATTCGGGAATCCTGCATGTCATTCCCGGGAATCCCGGGCTTCCCAGGATGACACAGTGCACGGGCATCTCACATGTGAACGGTTTTAGAACGGCCGACATTTATTTTTAATAAAACTTCTGCAGTATGTTGACACCAATAAAAGACTAACCTTATCTACAAGCAGTTCATGCTGTCATATAAGTACATGTATCCAGTTCAGGGGTGCCCAATGTGTCAATCACGATCGACCAGTTGTTCGCAAAGGTAGTGCAGGTAGATCGTGTTGCATTAAAAAAAAAACTTTTTTTAAAGGTTAGTCTATCATATATCCTCCCTATGGCATTTGCCACTTGATTGACATACAGGGCGGCCAGTCTGAGATCTCCTTTCTTCTAATATACTGGTCATCCCGCACGCACGATCAAACGTGAGAGCTGCTGTAAAACTCCGGCTGTGATCTAATTAGCCTTCCAATTCATATCGACTAAAGGGGAGAGTATGGGCTTTATTTGTAATTAGAAGAGGATTTTTTTCTCTCACAATGTCACAATCGAAGTGTGTTTGTCTGATCTGTCAATCTATTATTGCTATTCCAAAGAAGGAAAATGTGGAAAGGCACTTTCGAACTGTTCATAAAAACTACGAAACGAACTTCCTTCTGAAAAGCGATCTGACAAAGCGAAAAGAGAGGGAACTAAAATTAGTTAATCAGACAGCCGTCATTTTTCACTCAGCTGAATTCAAAAGCTCCTTGACTGCATTATTCGGCTCTACTTATTTATGCGAGTCAGCCCCTTTTCTCACATGAAGATTATTAGATCCAAATGCTGTAGTGACCATAAATGTATTGAATTGTTATTGTGCCATAAAGGTTATTAAGTTATGCAAGTGTGTGTGTATATATATATATATATATATATATATATATATATATATATATATATATATATATATATATATACTGCTCAAAAAAATTAAAGGAACACTTTTTAATGAGAGTCTAGCATCAAGTCAATGAAATTTCTGGGATATTAATCTGGTCAGTTAAGTAGCAGAGGAGGTTGTTAATCAGTTTCAGCTGCTTTGGTGTTAATGAAATTAACAACAGGTGCACTAGAGGGGCAACAGTGAGATGACCCCCAAAACAGGAATAGTTTAACAGGTGGAGGCCACTGACATTTTTCCCTCCTCATCTTTTCTGACTGTTTTTCACTAGTTTCACATTTGGCTACAGTCAGTGTCACTACTGGTACCATGAGGTGATACCTGGACCCTACAGAGGTTGCACAGGTAGTCCAACTTCTCCAGAATGGCACATCAATATGTACCATTGCCAGAAGGTTTGCTGTGTCTTCTAGGACAGTCTCAAGGGCATGGAGGAGATTCCAGGAGACAAGCAGTTACTGTAGAAGAGCTAGACAGGGTCATAGAAGGTTCTTAACCCATTAGCAGGACCGGTATCTGCTCCTTTGGGAAAAGCAGAACAGGATGAGCACTGTCAAAGCCCTACAAAATGACTTCCAACAGGCCACTGGTGTGAATGTCTTTGACCAAATAACCAGAAAGACTTCATGAGGGTGAGCAATGGGCCCTGAGCTCACTGCCCAGCAGCATGCAGCTCGATTGGCATTCGCCATAGAATACCAGAATTGGCAGATACACCACTGGTGCCATGTGCTTTTCACAGATGAGAGAAGGTTCACCCTGAGCACGTGACAGAAGTGAAAGGGTCTGGAGAAGCCATGGAGAACATTATGCTGCCTGTAACATCATTCAGCATGAGCACTTTGGTGGTGGGTTAATGATTGTCTGGGGAGGCATATCCATGGAGGGTCACATAGACCGCTACAGGCTTGACAAAGGCACCTTGGCTGCCATTAGGTATCAGGATGAAATCCTTGGACCCATTGTCAGACCCTATGCTGGTGCAGTGGCTCCTGGTGCACGACAATTCCTAGCCTCATGTGAGTATGCAGGCAGTTCCTGGAGGATGAAGGAATTGATACCATTGACTGGCCACCACACTTTCCTGACCTAAATCCAATAGAACACCTCTGGGACATTATGTTTTGGTCCATCCAATTCCACCAGGTTGCACCTCAGACTGTCCAGGAGCTCAGTGATGCCCTGGTCCAGATCTGGGAGGAGATCCCCCACAACACCATCTGTCATCTCATTAGAAGCATGCACCGATGTTGTCAGGCATGTATACAAGAACACAGGGGCCATACAAAGTGCTGCGTACAATTTTGAGTTGCTGCAATTAAATTTTGGCAAAATGGACTAGCCTGCCACATAATTTTTTCACTCTGATTTTTGGGGTGTCTTTGAATTCAGGGCTCTGTAGGTTGATCATTTTCATTTCCATCAAACGATGTGGCATCCTTTCGTTCCTAGCACATTACCCAGTCTATATCAGTATAGATATCCAGGAGGATTTCTTTTCCCATTGAGATCTGATGTGTTTTCAAAGTGTTCCTTTAATTTTTTGAGCAGTTATATATATATATATATATATATATATATATATATATATATATATATATATATATATATATATATATATATATACTGTATATATACCTGGTTATTTTAAAAGTAGCTCGCAGTAAAAACTGTGGGCACCCGATCTAGTTAGTTGCGTAATAAGAGCGTAGAAAGCATAACTTGTCCAGCGTGCGGTCGTCCAGGCGAGAGAGTACTTCGTGCAGAGTACGCCAGCTGCTAAGAAAGCACGCTTTCCCTCCTCTGAAGTAGGCAGCACAGTCATCAGATACAGATACACTTGTTCTAAACAACGCCCGCGCTTGCCGTTGCTGTGAAACACCGCCATTTCAGCTGTTACTGATGCATCCAGTTTCTTGTCATCTTTCTGTGATGGCAAGTTTCTTGGCACAGATAATACGGATGCAACAGACTGACACATTGCAATTTCAAGTTGCTGTTCAAAGCTGTTGTCTGACAGACGTCAATGAAGTCTTCAGTTTTCAACTATAACTCTGTTATTTCTTGATCAGTTTTTACACTTTTACACGCTATATATGCAAACTTGGCCGTTCCCGGTTTCCCGGGAATTACAGCAGTTTCATGAAAATGAAAAATTTCCGGGAATCCGGGAGCCCGGGATTGGATTCCCTATTGCTTGTACACTTTTTTTCTACCACATCTTGTCCTTCCCTTCGCCTCTCTATTAATGTGCTTGGACACAGAGCTCTGTGAACAGCCAGCCTCTTTAGCAATGACCTTTTGTGTCTTGCCCTCCTTGTGCAAGGTGTCAATGGTCGTCTTTTGGACAACTGTCAAGTCAGCAGTCTTCCCCATGATTGTGTAGCCTACAGAACTAGACTGAGAGACCATTTAAAGGCTTTTGCAGGTGTTTTGAGTTCATTAGCTGATTAGAGTGTAGCACCAGGTGTCTTCAATATTGAACCTTTTCACAATATTCAAATTTTTCGAGATACTGAATTTGGGACTTTCATTAGTTGTCAGTTATAATCATCAAAATGAAAAGAAATAAACATTTGAAATACATCAGTCTGTGTGTAATGAATGAATCTAATATACAAGTTTCACTTTTTGAATGGAATTACTGAAATAAATTAACTTTGTCATGATATTCTAATTCTATGACCAGCACCTGTACATGTACAAGGGGGAACACCAAGTGGAGGCAAGAAAAAAACATACTATTTGTTGGTTTAAACAGTGGTATAAAGAACAAAAGGAAGTTGATCAAGTGACATAGCGTGTCAGAGAAACTCAAAAGCTCAAGTTCACAAAGTCGCACAGTGCCAAAAATAAAAAAGAAGCTATATATCAATTTATTTTGTCATTAAAGTAGAACATAATAAACTTAATCTTAAAATTGTTTAATTTACTTGTTTCTCAAATCCCATCATAACTAAAGTAGCACGTTAAATGCTTTGTTTTGTATTTGATCTTCTATGTGCTCTATGTGTGTGAATCACTACGTGCTTCCTAAACCGGCTTTCTCTTCCTCCGACAGGACGCAGAATCCATTACATTTGTGATATTACAGCTCTCTGAATAACTAAAATACTGAGTTGTATACTTGATATCATTTTCATGATGATAGGAGTTAAAGCATGTTATTAAACATGGGAACACGGTGGCGCAGTGATTGTTCATGCCACGCGCCACGCGCCACGCGCGACCTTCGATGAAATAATTTATTGTAGCAGTACTGTCTCTTTCAAATGTATTAACCTCCAATTCCTGTCCTTCCTTTTCTTTCTCTAAATACCCAATCGCCACACACTCAGCTCTGTAATAGACATTAAGCCATCTGTAAGCTTATAATGCTGATTCTTCAAAACTTTTCAAGAACATTGAAATATCTTTGTAGTATGTGTTTAATTATTCTGTAATTCACGCCAGTCCCAGTGAAGCATACAATGCGAGGCAGGAAAAATCCATGAGCAGAGCGCCACATCCTTGCTAGCTTATCGGCACCGTGTCCTTTAATTATTAACAATATAGTTAAAGTTAAAGTTTTATCTGTATAATATAATAAACATATTTTGCTGCATTTCATCTTAAAAATGATATCGTCATCATATGTAAATACGTGTTTTATAAAGTGGCTCAGGTTGTGCAATATTATAACTGTATCTCAAGTTTACAGTGAGGTAATTGTACTTATAAGTACAAACAGTTCTACAAGGAGCAGTTGATGGACTGATTGAGTGCATTTAGAGCTCTTGGGATGAAACTGTTCAAATAGGCAGCATGGCTGAGGCAGCGTGTGCTTGATGCTGTATACCGATAATTCTCTTTCTGATCAGCTGTCCGCTGTGGCAACCCCTAATGGGACAGCTGAAAGATGAAGAAGAAGGTGCAGTGAGTGTAACAACACTAAAGCAGCTATGGTATTTACAGCCCATCCAGAAAGTATTCACAGTGCATCACTTTTTCCACATATTGTTATGTTACAGCCTTATTCCAAAATGGATTAAATTCATTTTTTTCCTCAGAATTCTACACACAACACCCCATAATGACAATGTGAAAAACGTTTACTTGAGGTTTTTGCAAATTTATTAAAAATAAAAAAACTGAGAAATCACATGTACATAAGTATTCACAGCCTTTGCCATGAAGCTCAAAATTGAGCTCAGGTGCATCCTGTTTCCCCTGATCATCCTTGAGATGTTTCTGCAGCTTCATTGGAGTCCACCTTGTTTCCATAACCAATCAGCAGTATTATCAAAATTACCATCAATCTCTGCTCGCCAGCTAACGGTTTTCAGCTGGAGGAGTGAACAAATATGGCTCCATCATGATGTGCAAAGTTAAGAAAGATTTATCCTAAAAGGATGACCAATGTTATAGCTCTCTGAGATGGTAAAACAAACTACTGATCCAGAGCGATGAATACTACAAAAATGTTGGCATAAAGATTAAAAAAATAAATAAATAATTTCATTGTTGCCTGTCATTCTGGTGCTCCTTGAAAAAGAATGAATGACTTACAACTAAAATCAGTCAATCTAATGCCTCAAAATTTGACACTTTGACTGTGAAAAAGTGTTTTATTTTTCTGTTTGTGTTATTAAACCAAAGATTTTTTTTTTCTGTTTGCTTGCCATGGTTAGAGATATTTTATTTATTATAAATTGTGAACCACCACGAGGTGCTTCAGCCAATCCAACCTGACACAGACAGGCAGAGACACATGTTCCAGGCAAAGCACATGTTTATTCCTGTGGGAAGCGCTTTCTGCTCACTCCACACGACAAAGCACAGTACAACACCAAGCACTGTATATAATGCAGCACTTTGCCATTCTTTTCTTCCTCTGTTTCTTTCCACCTCCAGCCCTCTAGCAAACTTCATCCTCTTCCTCCCATCTCTGCGAGGCATCTGGCATCTTTTTAAGGAGAACCTGGGAGCATTCCAGGTAGCTCGTTAGGGAGGTCTGGAATTACTCCCAGGTGTGGCTGAAGCCCAAGGTAGGGCTCTATAAGCTCCCACAGCTCCCCCTGGCAGCACCAACAGAACTCAACAGGGCTGTGCCAACAAATGGTAATTCCTATACAGCCCTGTGGCAATCTGAGGCGTTGTTGAAACCCAGGGGAGTTGCCAAGTAGCCGTTTGGGGAGCTAGCACTCTTCAAAAGCCAAAGACGCTGTCACAAGAATAATACATAATGTAACGTTAGGCAACCCACTTAATCCTTTTCAGGTTAGTGTGCAAGGTGGGGAAAAAAACCTTTATTTGGCATCGGTATATTGCATGGCCTACTCACATCCACAAGCACACTGACACTGTTCCAGTTTGAAATGGTCATCGAACTTAAGACATATTTCTTGGAATCGCTCAGAAATATGAAAGGCCGGACATGACCAAGTGTGAAATTTAAATTCTGATGTTTGAAGTAGCAGCATTAATCTATATGCCACACATATTTAATACTATTATATCCTGGTCATCAAACATTTAAAAAAAGAACAATACTATTATGACATTTAGTAAAGCAGCTGACAACAGGGGATGCAAGAAAGTCCTTGTTTGTTACATTACTTACAGAACGCAGCTAAAACGATAACTAATAGACCCATGACTATATACAGCTACTCAACAGAACACATTCAGATTCACAAAGAGACCATTTCAGAATAAAAGATATATCCATTACAAATACATATGGATTGAATTTAAAAGTGAAATTCCTTCTAGCTTTTGCTTCCACCAACATTTCCACAAGCTTCCACAAGCAGCCTGCCTCATCAGAGCAGCTGGCTTTCTTCCTTCGGTTCCTCCTCTTTCTCTGGGAGGCCATGACGGTTTAGGTCTCCCTATGGGAAAGATACAGACACTGTACCATCTGCGTCCCTGTAGAGTGACGCAAGACCGACGCTAGCTCGGGACATAGGGCACTAGGACCCATGGCACTCATCAGCCGGCGTCCTGCCTGCCCTCTTCCCCCTCACCACGCGATCGGTCAATGCCACTGCATCCACTATCCGAGCCCCCGCTACTTGAATCCGATCAGAATCATCACGGTTCTTTTTGCTGGGGTCTCGTTTTTTCTTTACTGGAACCTGCCCTGTCGTGCCACTCCGGCTGGAGGATCCAGCGCCACGTCGTTCCACCCACTCTTACAGCGTCTTCACGGACGTAACTGCTTTCCCCTCCAGCTTCTTCAATTCCTTCTGGAGGGCATGTTTTACCTGTAATAGCAACTCTGCGGGTTGAAGACACTTTTCCAGCTCTTGCAGATCCGCCAGCAAGCACAGTCCATCAGCCAGCGGTGGACTTACCTGTCAATCAGCCACACCCGGCAACTGTGTGCTGTGGGGCCTTCTCTCGGGCCCAATTGGGTCCTTACCCGGCTCGGGATGGGCATACGTTGATCCCGCCTACGACCAATCATCTGCGGGCACACAACACACACCGTCCAATCCCTTGCCTGCCTAAGGGAGGGACTTCCGGTCCTCGGCCATCTTGCTTCCCAGGCTCCTGATGCGGTGGTGAGCCTCTGGGTAACTCCGCAGCTGCTGTGGTTTTCTGAGCTGCAGAGGCTCCTCTTCGACAGCTCCTCCAACTGCTGCCACGCCAACGAAGCCAAGCAGACCAGCACATGTCTGCCACCAACGCAGATCCAGGCTGTCCTTGCCTGCAACACAAAACCCAAGTCCGGCCCCCCAGGGCCAACTGCCATTGGGTCCCGTCTGTCCAAGGAGATTTCCCCAGTATGGCCTTAGTAGACGCGATGCCATCTCGGGCATCCTCAGCCACGCCGCGTTCGTAGGAGCCCGCTGCACTTCGGCTATGCCCGATGTCATCTTCCCGCACCAGGTGGGAATGGACCTTCCGTGAACTGGTGGTGGTCCGTTGGGTGAGTCGCCCCCGCAGGGTTGTGTGCATACCACTCCTGTGGTGCATGTGTGGGCTCACCTGCTGCACTGGGACGTCCACAAAATTATTTTTAAAGACTTGTATCAGACGGAGAGTTCCATATGGGATGCCATTGTGGTAGGTGACACAGACAGGCAGACATCGTTGGTTCAAAACCACACACGCTTTATTTACAATATAACAACAAAGTAAACCGCACACAACCCAGTGCCCCTGCACCACACACCCTCAAGTCCAGGCCTTTTCCAATGCCTCTCTTCTCCTGACCGCCTCCACTCCTCTCCTTTAGGCTTCATCCTCTTTCACCCAACTCCAGCTATCAAATGGAGGGAGGTGGCCCCTTTTATCCTCACCTGGACGTGCTCCAGGTGCCTCCCAATGAGCTTTTGCTGGCACTCCCTGGAGTGGCGGAAGTGCCAGCCGTGCACCCAGAAACACTCCAGGAGGCCCTGATCTTCGTCCCCCCAGTACTTTCGGGTGTGGTGGAAGTGTTGAGAACCAGGGCTCTTCAGGCATCTGGGTGCCCCCTGGCAGTGACCATGGGCCCCTATAGGGTTCAGCTTCCATGCTCCTTCCCTGTGGTCCCCATAGCCACCAGGACGGTTGCCCCCTCATGGTCCGGGGTAGCTATAATCCCTCCTTCGGTGCTTCTGGGCATCAGCAGCATGCCCCCAGCCGCTCACCACATGTGCTTACCACCAACATCAGACAACAACCAAAGTAAAATTTAAAAGTATATCTGTTGAGACATCCCTTTGTAGACTCATCATCAATAAAATGCTCCAGACATTGCGACCCTCTGGATCCATTCTCCCATGCCAAATATTAATGCGAAAACAATGGCGGATGTTGGATTTTATTCATCTCTTTAACTAAAGCTGCTTTGCATGGTTAATAGATTTTGGATTAAAATCTCCTCTTGGATGAGCCTGAGTAGTTCCTTGTTCTTTCCATTTTATAATAATAAACCTGACTATGTCTTTGGAAACTTTTGACATCTGGTCCACAGCTATTGCTAAAACCTCTCGCAGCTCTATCACATCTTATGAATACTTAATGCACTGTTTCTTTTGCTATAAATGTTAAGTGTTTAACCTTGAAATATTAAAATTCTTAGGTCAAAACAGTGTGATGTCTAGCCATACCATATCTAGGAAAGTAACTTGGGGTTCAAGGAAACTGTTTTCATTATTTCCTTTGATAAGTACTACAGAAGAAGTGATTGTTTTAAATAGAAACCAGAGTAATTAACTTGGCTCTGCACCAAAAACTTGTTTGTGTTTCTGTTTGTCAAAAACATTATCGGGCTAAAATGTTATCACAACATTTATTTATTTATTTAATAATGAAAACCAGAAGCTGGGTCAGCTGCACCATTTCAGACAAGGTGAATATTTTGTACTTTTAAAGCTCAGTGTCACATGTTATCCTTGTCTGCCCACCGCCTAAAAAGTGTCATGAGGCCAAAAACTAGCCAAGGAGCACCTGAGAGAACAGATGTTCACTAGAGTGTTTTTACTAAATTCTCAGACATTAAATGTTAATCCCCCATGACCATTCTGAAAACAAAAGGGAGTGGGGTTCTTCCCGATAAGCACCATACAAAAAGGAATTACCCTATGAACCAAAGGAAACCTTAGCTGGCTTTGAAGTCATCTGCCATGGGAAGTGCCCACGTAAAAAGAGTATTCATGTCAGCAGTTCTTTTTTAAAAAATGGTCCATTTTTACCTCCTACACCTGCACCAGAAACTTCACCTACAGGGGCAGAAAAGAAAAGGGCCTGTTTTGTACAAAGAGATCCTATTGAAAGAACTGGCGTGAATGCCAATTGTTCTTAATATTGAATGCACAGTAGAGGGTGGAAGTGCTCGTCTTTGTCCAATCCACACCACATTTGAAGAGATCTTTTGTAAAACGCCTCTTTGTTATGGACTTAAATATTTTCAGTATCTCACTGAACCCTGCCAACATCAAGCCCTTTAGGCTAAGCAAAGAAAAAAAACAAGCGCTTAGCTTACTGTAATTCATGTCAGACACGCTACTTATCTCAAATATAATCTTTGAATATGCATCACCAGGCAGGTCTCTCAAAATCAGTTTTCCTTCTCTTGGGACATCAAAGGAACAGGGAGGGATGAAAATATCACCCTTGCTTAGCATTTATGTGAATAATTATATCCTTAGAAAAACCTGGCTGCAGTCATATTAGACCTTTTTATTCAGATTTTGATGTTATTTTCATCATTTGAGAAGTAGTGAACCAAACTGAGCTCTTCATTGTTTGCTGAGTTTCCCTTTTGCTGCCTTTCCTTTAGCCTGGAATGGAAATTAGGATGCTTCACTTTTAGGTTGTAATTTAAATTGTTAATTTTCAGAAACATATGTGAAAGATTATGGTCAACTTCATGACTTGAATTTAGCAAGTTAACAGCAAATGTTCCTTTTATATTTTACAACTTGCAATTTTAAAGCAATTTATATATGGAATTGCATTGAGCAGCACAGTTCTGCTGCCCTGCCCAGCCATCAAACAATTGTTTGTTTGATGGTTTCATGTGCTCCCAAAGTCAGTATCTAAAACTCCTTGGTTCCCAAAGATATGACGTGAGTTTGCCCAGTAGGAGTGTATAGAAATGGCTTTGCTGATTGACTGGTGTTCTATTCAGGGCTGGATTATGGAAGTGTGATAATATTACATTTGATGAATATGTAACATCATGTATCACTTCATATTGCAATCAGAAGTTTAACTTTTAAAACAGCCTTTGTTGAATCTCAAGAAAATTTGGGTTGTGGAAGAAAACATACTTGATCAAGACACTTAGTAGCAAACACAGCACCAAGAAAGTGTTTCTTGCTTGTTACGGGGGACAATCTTTGCTCCTGGATGCCATCAGTGATGGAAGCTGTAAAGTCCCTCGCAATTTTAGCTTTTGTCAAGAATTATTGTAGAAAGCAATTTAAAAAAATGCATGTACAGTATTAGTATGAGGTGTGCACACTTTTACATTATTTGCCCTTTCCTGTTATATAATACATCAAAACAGATACAATGATTTCAGAAAATAGACCCCTGCTCTTTCTTCACACTTTATTTTGTGGTAAATTTAATCATAAATTGGTAGATTTACAATTATTTTCCCATCAATTATCACTTAATAATTCATAATGGCAAAGTAAAATCAATGTTTTCAGAAAATTTTGCAAATGTATTAAAAATCAAAAACTGAAATATCTAATCCATATAAATATTTAGACCCTTGAATCAGTACTTTGTAGAAAGCTCTTTGGCAGCAATTACAGCTCTGAGTCTTCTTGGATATGACACTACTAGCTCTCCACACCTGGATTTCCAGGCAGATCCTCTTATGCTTCAATAGATTGGATGGACAGGGTCTGTGAACTGCCATCTTCAGGTCTCTTCAAAGATGTTTGAAGGGGTTTAATTTGGCTGGGTCACTTAAAGACCATCAGAGACTTGTCCCGAAGCCATTCCAATATTATCTTGTCTCTATGTTTTGGGTAATTGTCATGCTGAAAGGTGAACCATTACTGCAGACTGAAGTCATATGCACCCTGGAGCAGATTTTCTCCATATTTAGCTGCAGTTGTTCTGACCAGTCTCCCTGTCATGGCTGACGAGAAGCACCCCCATAGTATAAAGCTATCTCCACCATGCCTGATCATAGCAATGGCATTAAGTAGGTGAAAAGCAGGGTCTAATGTTCTCTAAACAGAGTATTTGGAGTTCTGACCAAAAAGTTCAGTTTTTGTTTCATCTGTTCCCAAGACCAGAGAGCCTTTTGTTTCTCATGCTCTCAGAACCCTTTAAGTGTCATCATACATCTTTTATTCAAGAGTGGCTTCCATCTAGCCACTCTACCATAAATACCTGAATTGATTGAGTGCTGCTGAGATAATCATCTTTCGGCCAGGATCCCATCTTAGCAGAGGACTTCTATAACTCTGTTAGGGTGATCGTTGCGTCCTTAATCACCTTCCTAACCAAGACCCTTCGTTCCCAGTAACTCAGTTTGGCTGGATAGCTAACTCAAGGAGGAGTCATGGTATTTCCAAGCTTCTTTCATTTTGCAAATATTGAGGCTACTGCACTCCTGGGAAAACTGAAAGCTTTACAAATAGTTTTATCCCATTGCTTTAATATATGCATCAGAAAAATTGGATCACAGAGGTCTATAGACAGTTCCTTGGACTTCATGGTTTGTTTTTTGTCCTGGCATTCAGTGTGAATTGTGGGTCCTCATATACACAGGTGTGTGTCTTTCTAAATTCACATTGCCACAGGTGGACTCCAAATAAGACACTCTCGACACATCTCAAGGATAATTAAAGCAAACAGGATGCACCTGAGCACAATTTGAAAGGCCACAGCAAAGGGTCTGAATACTTACATGAATGAGAGATTCTAGTTTTGGATTTTTAATAAATCGGCAACCTTTGTGAAAACGTGTTTTCACTTTGTCATTATGGGTTATTAAGTGTAGATTAATGGGCAAAAACAGCTAAAATATCTCTTCAAATCTACAACATAATAATGTGTACAGACAGTGGAGGTGTCTGAATACTTTTTGAATCCATTACTTGAGTGAGTACCAACCACTAAGGGTTGGTTTCTACTTTATACCTAGTGATGCCCAAATAGGTTCCTTTCTGAACCTTGAATTGGTTGAAGTTGTTTGAGAATGTTATGTTGTAGTTTAACAGCATCCAACTGCAATTATGTTCTAATTGTTAATAAAGGTCTATTTAAAATTAAAAAAAAATTGCAATATATCTGTATCATATATATATATATATATATATATATATATATATATATATATATATATATATATATATATATATATATATATATATATATTGTCACGCCAAGAATACCAAGAAACAGGTGCAGGCTTTCTTGGGGCTTGCGGGTTACTACCGCCGGTTTGTTCCCCGTTTCTCCGAAAGAGCAGCACCCTTGACTGACCTGACAAAAAAGGGCGCTCCCCTATACGTGGTGTGGACCGACAAGGCAGAACACGCGTTCAGTGACCTAAAGAAGGCCCTAACGTCGGCACCTGTGTTACGGACGCCCGACTTTGGGCTCCCGTTTATTCTCCAGACCGACGCTTCGGACACAGGCCTGGGCGCCGTGCTGAGCCAAAGCGCCGATGGTGCTGAGCACCCTGTGATGTACCTTAGCGAAACTGATGGACCGGGAGACCCGCACGCGGCAGTGGAGAGGGAGGCCTTGGCCATTAAGTGGGCAGTGACCCACCTCCGTTACTACCTGCTGGGTCGCAAATTCGCTCTGGTGACTGATCACGCTGCACTTCAGTGGATGTCCCTACACAAAGAGTCGAATCGCGGGTCACCAGGTGGTTCCTGGACTTACAGCCGTATAAGTTCACTGTCACTTATCGGCGGGGTACCCTTCAGGCCAATGCCGATGCCCTCTCTCGTATTCACCTCTCGGTTAGGTCCGCCCGACCTGGACGGTCCTGGGCTAAGGGGGATCGTGTCACGCACGCCTTGAGTAGGAGGCCGCGGATTGATTCGATAGCACCTGGGAAACCATTCGCCAGGGAATGGCGGGTATTAACTTTCTCCCTCTGCTTCCTCGTAGAAAGAAAGACCTTCCTGCACCATAGGCTTGGATTGACCGCAGTGCGGTACTTCCGCCCTTCCTCCGCCATCTTGCCCTGACGTCATCCTTCCCATCCTCCCTTGCGGTCCTTCCCAGCATTCCTCCACTTCCGGCTCCTCCCCAATAAAATGGCGCGACGCCAGGAGTCGCGCCGCGCATTATGAACTGTTTGTTTATAATTTTGACCTGTGTTTTTTGTTTGCTGTGTACAATATACGGGGCCGGAAAACCCCAACCCTTATTACTGTCTCCTCGGTCCTTACAAGTGGCGAGTCGGCAGGATAGAGATCCCGGAATGACGGAGGGACAGGACCTCAACACGGTGCTGCAGTCCATGAAGCCAGCTCCAGGCGCTGCAGCAGCGCAAGCCACCACCACCCGGGAGCTGGAGGCCACGGCCAGGTTGGTGGAAGCCCAACGGCGAGCCAGACTCCGCCAGGCAGCCTCCTCCTTTGGTCCGATGGCCCTTCGGAGGACGCCGATGCCTACCTGGGCATGTTTGAGAGGACGGCCACCCGAACGAAAGTGGCAGCGGTCCGAGTGGGCGCCCATCTGGCGCCATACCTGAAGGGACCGCGCGGGCCTATTATGACCTTCCTGAGGAGGAGGCCGCTAATTACGACCTCCTCAAGCCCAAATACTGGCCCGCTACGGCATTAGCCCGGCCAGCAGGCGCTGAATGGCGGAACTGGGTCTTTGACCCGAAAACCGCCGCGCCCAGGCGCTCGAAGTTCTGGGGCAAGATGGGCCGCTGGCTACGCCAGAGGGACCCGGCGGAAAGTGGTCGAGCGGGTGGCCTGTGAAGGCCTGGTCAATGCATGCCCAGTTCCCTCGCCCAGCAGGTCCGGGACACGCCTATCAAACATGTCGGGCCTCCTCGACGCCCTGGAGCGCCAGTTGGCGGTCCTCCGACTTGGGGGTCAGAAAAGCCTGCTCGGGAACCGCAGGGACGGGCGGCCACCCCCGAGCCCCTCGGCGCGCTGCAGAAGCGCCAGCCAGAGAGAGGCCGGGTCCGCCGCTGTTTCAAGTGTGGCGAGACCGTCACCTGCTGCCAAACTGCCCCATCACATCGCCCGGAGCCTATGGACTGCAGCTGGACGCCGGAGAGGTATTGTACCCGCCGCATCCCTTGGCGAGTCCAACACGGGAGTGGTGTTGCTAAATGGGCACGCCGTGGTGGCTTTGTTTGATTCCGCAGCAACATTACCATTGTTGCTCGCCGCTTTGTCTTACCGCAACAGTGGTTAAAACAGCATTTGTTGGTCACCTGTGTGCATGGGGGACTAGGTCATATCGCTCCGCCACTGCTATGTCACCTGGAAGGGGAACCAATCCAAATGACGGTCGCTGTGTTACCTGACCCCCTTCCCAGTGATTTGGGACAAGACTGGTCTAAAAGAATCAGCGGTAAGCCATTCGCCGCCCCGGGCCTCGTTGGATCTTGTTATGAGGGGAAAAGGCACCCTCCCGCGCCTCCACGCCGTGCACAAGGGCAGGCCCTATGGGCGCTGGTGTCTCGGGGACCTTTCCGTGGCTACGGACCTTGACCCGAAGATTCCGCCGGAGAAGGGACTAGCCAGGAACTCTTCCCGGCCCAGGCCCCAAGACCCTCTCGCGCCTGGACCATCAATTTCGGTCCACGCCGCCTCCTTTAAGAGGGAGCAGTGGAATGATGACTCCCGCGCTTTGCCCGAATGCGTCGTTCTGCCTAACAGCTCAACAGCGGACGGATCCACACCGCGGAACCCTTCTTTGTCCTTGAGAATGATCTGTTGTACCGAAAGTGGCTACCCATGAGGGCGAGGTGCGGAAGTTGTTGCTAATTCCGCTGCACCTTCCGGCGGGAGATATGCGAAGTTGGCACATGCTCACCTCCTAGGCGCCCACCTCGGGCCGAAAAAACACTGGAGAGGATTAAGCTCCGCTTTTACTGGCCTGGGATCAATGAGGAGGTCCGGCGGTTCTGTCAATCCTGTCCGAGTGCCAGACCCGCCAGATTCCTAGGAGGGACCGTGCTCCTCTAGTCCCTATTCCCTCGTGGACCCCTTTGAAAGGATAGGGGTCGATTTGGTGGGACCCTGGAGCCCTCAACCCGTGGCCACAAGTATATCCTAGTCATGGTGGACTATGCCACCCGGTACCCAGAGGCGGGTCCCCTGCGCTCCGCTAATACTAAAAGCATCGCACGGGAACTGGGTAATTTGTTTCACGCTGGGCATACCAAGGAGGTCCTCACGGACCAGGGTACGCCCTTCACTTCGGATACGCTCAAGGAGGTAGCCAAATTACTGCAGATAAAGCACCTGAAAGCGCCAGTCTATCACCCGCAAACTGACGGGTTGGTCGAACGTTTAATCAGACGCTTAAGCAGATGCTCCCAAGGTAGTCAGCGCGACGGCAGGAACTGGGACCAGCTCCTCCCCCGTGCTTTTGCCTACCGGGAGGTACCCCAGGCCTCTACAGGCTTCTCCCCATTTGAATTGCTATACGGGCGACAACCCCGGGGAATCCTCGACATCCTAAAAGAAGGCTGGGAGGCCGAGGCTCTTCCCTCCTCTAACATTTTGGAGTACGTAGCGCAACTGCGCGACCGACTCACAAAGATCAGGCCCCTCCTAAAAGAGCACGTGTGACTCGGCGCAAGCAGCGCAGGCCCGGTGTTACAACCGCAACTCCGTCCTCAGGGAGTTCCGCCCGGGGACCGAAGTTATGGTGCTCGCCCCGACCTCCCACTCAAGCTGCTCGCCACTGGCAAGGGCCTTACGAGGTTAAGGAGAGAAAGGACTCGCCGACTATTTGGTGAAACAGCCCAATCGTCGACCGAGTGAGAGGATCTATCATGTCAACCTGTTAAAGCCCTGAAGAGATAGAGAGGAGCTCCCCAGCTCCCGTAGGTCACTCTCCCTTTCGCAAGCACAACTGCCCTTAACCTCGGCGAAGAGCTGACCCCCAAGCAGCGGCAGGAGTTAGCCCAAACACTCCGAGCCATCCCGAGGTAGTGAGCGAGTCACCCGGCCGGACGCGCTGATTGAGCCCAGATATAGTCACGGAGCCCGGGTAATCGTCCGGGAGAGGCCCTACCGACTCCGGAGGCAAAACGCGCAGAGGTCGAACTGGAGGTGAAACGTATGTTGGACATGGACATAATTGAAGAGAGCCATAGTCCCTGGTCCAGCCCTATTGTCCTCGCTCCAAGCCAGACGGCTCCTGGAGGTTCTGTAATGACTTTAGACGTCTGAATCAGATCTCCAAGTTCGATGCCTACCCCATGCCCCGCATTGACGACCTCCTTGAGCGGCTGGGTACGGCTCGGTATCTGACTACCCTTGACATGACAAAAGGGTATTGGCAAATTCCTTTAACGGCATCCGCAAAGGAGAAAACGGCCTTTAGCACCCCTAGCGGGCACTGGCAGTACAAGGTCCTCCCATTTGGGCTGCACGGGCCCCGCGACCTTCCAACGCCTGGTAGATAGAGTGCTGAAGCCCCACCAGTCCTATAGTGCCGCCTACCTGGATGACGTTGTCATCTATTCCGCACCTGGGAGGAGCATCTACTGCAGGTCGCAGCTGTCCTCCTAACACTGGCTAAAGCCGCCTCCGCATAAACCCCGGAAGTGTTTTTGGATTAAAGGAGGCCAAATATTTAGGCTACCTCGTGGGACAAGGACAGGTGCGCCACAGAGCTCCAAAGTTAAAGACATCTTAGAATGGCCCCGTCCAGTACCAAGAAACAGGTGCAGGCTTTCTTGGGGCTTGCGGTTACTACCGCCGGTTTGTTCCCGCTTCTCCAAAGAGCAGCACCCTTGACTGACCTGACAAAAAGGGCGCCCCTATACGTGGTGTGGACCGACAAAGCAGAACACGCGCTCAGTGACCTAAAGAAGGCCCTAACGCCGGCACCTGTGTTACGGACGCCCATTTTGGGCTCCCGCTTATTTTCCAGACCGACGCCGGACACAGGCCTGGGCCGTGCTGAGCCAAAGCGCCGATGGTGTCGAGCACCCTGTGATGTACCTTAGCCGAAACTGATGGACCGGGAGACCCGCACGCTGCAGTGGAGAGGGAGGCCTTGGCCATTAAGTGGGCAGTGACCCACCTCCGTTACTACCTGCTGGGTCGCAAATTCGCTCTGGTGACTGATCACGCTGCACTTCAGTGGATGTCCCTACACAAAGAGTCGAATCCGCGGGTCACCAGGTGGTTCCTGGACTTACAGCCGTATAAGTTCACTGTCACTTATCGGCGGGCACCCTTCAGGCCAATGCCGATGCCCTCTCTCGTATTCACGACCTCTCGGTTAGGTCCGCCCACCTGACGGTCCTGGGCTAAGGGGGATCGTGTCACGCACGCCGAGTAGGAGGCGCGGATTGATTCGATAGCACCTGGGAAACCATTCGCCGCCAGGGAATGGGGGGTATTAACTTTCTCCCTCTGCTTCCTCATAGAAAGAAAGACCTTCCTGCACCATAGGCTTGGATTGACCGCAGTGCGTACTTCCGCCCTTCCTCCGCCATCTTGCCCTGACGCCATCCTTCCCATCCTCCCTTGCGGTCCTTCCCATTCCTCCACTTCCGCTCCTCCCCAATAAAATGGCCGCGACGCCAGGAGTCGGCGCGCGATTATGAACTGTTTGTTTATAATTTTGACCTGTGTTTTTTGTTTGCTGTGTACAATATACGGGGCCGGAAAACCCCAACCCTTATTACTGTCTCCTCGGTCCGTTACAATATATATATATATATAAATATATATACAGGGTGGTCCAGATCTTATTATGCAGACCCAGATTGTCTGGATGACTTTGATTTATGCGGGGAAGATTCCAGTTTGATGCGAAAGTGATTCTTCATGTCATCAGTTCGCACACTTCTCGATGGTCTGGGATTTTTCTTGTTCTTAAACACCTGAGTCTTGATTTGAAGTAACACACTATAGACATAAAGAATGAATCTACTCTCAATATATTAAATCCTAAGCCTAAAAGTGCAACGATTTTGTGTGATTTTATGTGACGTTTTTATGTGACCTTTTTTGTCGTGCTTCGGGATTATTTTAAAACCTACATGCATATGTTTGGTATCATTCTTTTCAGAATTTATTGAACTTTTTTTTTTATTAATTTTATTACAATCCATACATAGCAATCAAGTTTTTACAAAAAAAAGAATTATGTTAAGAACAGATCGATCCCCACCCCTGAGAGAGAGCAAGCCAAACGGTGTAAAATTTAAGGCTTGTAAAAATACCTAAATTAATAAATTCTCTGTGCTTTATAAACTTATTTTTAAAATATTACTGATTAGATCCTGCCATGTTTTGAAAAAAGTCTGTACGGATCCTCTAACTGAGTGTTTGATTTTTTCCAATTTTAAATAGTATAACACATCGGTTTCCCACTGACTTAAAAGAGGAGAGTTTGGGTTCTTCCAGTTTATCAGAATGAGTCTGCGTGCCAACAGTGTAGTGAATGCAATCACAATTTGTTTGTCCTTCTCCACTTTAAGCCCCTCTGGAAGAACCCCAAACACAGCCATTAATGGGTTAGGCGGGATTGTGAGTCCAAGGCTGTCTGAGAGGTAATTAAAAATTTTTGTCCAGAATAATGTTAATTTGGAGCAGGCCCAGAACATGTGACCTAGTGAGGCTGGGACTTGGTTGCAACGTTCGCAGGTTGGATCATGCCCTGGATACATTTTGGAGAGTTTTAGACGAGACAGATGTGCTCGATATATAATTTTGAGTTGTATAATTGTATGCTTTACGCATATGGAGCTCGAGTGAATTCTCTGCATTGCTATTTTCCACTCCTTTTCTGATATATTAATTGAGAGATCTTTTTCCCAGTGTCCTCTTGGATCTTTGAAAGGAAGGGATTGTAAAATGATTTTATATATTGTAGAGATGGAGTCTAATCCCTTAAAATTGAGCAATATTTTTTCCAGCGTGGATGAGGGTGCAAGATGAGGAAAATCTGGAAGGTTCTGTTTAACAAAGTTCCTGATTTGAAGATAGTGAAAGAAATGTGTAGCTGGAATGTTAAATTTGGAATGTAATTGTTCATAGGATGCAAAGGCGTTGTCTATATAAAGATCTCTAAGCAAGTTAATTCCAATTTTTTTCCAGATATTAAAAACTGCGTATGTTTGCAGAAGGTTGAAAGAGGTGGTTCTCTTGCAGGGGTGCCACAGATAGAAGCTTCTCCGTCTTAAAATGCTTAAAATGAATTTATTGAACTTTAATGTGATGCTGTTAGATTTTCAGATTCTTATTCCGTTTTTAAATTATAAACTAAAAAATATCAAGAACTCACGAGATAAGACTTTGTGCCAAGAGATTTAACCATGCCCGGGGCCGGAAATTAAACACAAAGAGTAGGACAGCTGTTGCACAGGCTTTTAAACGTTTGAAGCACCACGCGAGATGAGATCTTGCGGCACGGACTGAGCAAAGAGGAGGTAAAAAAAAAAAAAATGTTTCCCATTGTATCACTGTTTAAGAGGGGGTTTCAGAAGAGTGACTCCTTGGGGTGCATTCAGCCCCCCTCTTCAAAATACGAGTGGCAGAGACGGGAAGTGGCTGGCACATAGCACAGACCGGGGGGGTTGGCAAGCGAAGCAAGCAGGGGGCGAACCCCCTAGTAACTGATATAAAATTATTATTTCTGTAAATCTACAGACAAGATGGTGCCTTAAAAACAGCTTGTTTGCTTTTATGTTATAATTTTTGCCAGCATTCTAAATTTTGAAAAGAAGACAGTGGTGCTGCACTGAGGACTGATTTATAGATCACATTGTTATTTAGGAAAATTTTTGTTGTGTAATATAAATAATACCTATTGTAAATCACCTTTTCCATGTGTTTCAACTAAAATGGGGATAATTTAACATGTCATAGCTGAGAAGTAAAAGCACAGTAGACTGTTTAATACTGGTCTATTTTTCAATCTTAATTTATTAAACAGGGCCCAAAAGTTGTTTTCCTGTTCATTAAAATTTCTTCTTCTTCTTCTTTTGGCTGCTCCCGTTAGGGGTTGCCACAGCAGATTATCTTGTTCCATATCTTCCTGTCCTCTGCATCTTATTCTGTTACACCCATCACCTGCATGTTCTCTCTCACCACATCCATAAACCTTATCTTAGGCCTTCCTCTTTTCCTCTTCCCTGGCAGCTCTTTCGTTAACATTCTTCTCCCAATATACCCAGCATCTCTCCTCTGCACATGTCCAAACCAACGCAATGTCGCCTCTGTGACTTTGTCTCCCAACCGCTCAACCAGAGCCTAACCCCTAATATGCTCGTTTCTAATCCTATCCATCCTCGTCACACCCAATGCAAATCTTAGCATTTTTAACTCTGCCACCTCCAGCTCTGTCTCCTGCTTTTGATTCAGTGCCACCATCTCCAACCCATATAAACAAAGCTGGTCTCACTACCATCCTGCAGATCTTCCCTTTCACTCTTGCTGATAACCATCTGTCACAAATTACTCCTGACACTCTTCTCCACCCATTCCACCCTGCCTGCACTCTCTTTTTTACCTCTCTTCTACAATCCCCATTATTCTGTACCGTTGATCCCAAGTATTTAAACTCATCCACCTTTGCCAGCTCTACTCCCTGCATCTTCAAATGTATTCTGTCTTGTTCCTCCTGACCTTCATTCATCTCCTCTCTAGAGCATATCTCCACCTCTCCAGGGTCTCCTCAACCTGCTCCCTACTCGTACTACAGGCCACAATGTCATCAGCAAACGTCGTAGTCCATCAGGACTCCTGTCTAATCTCATCTGTCAACCTGTCCATCACCATTGCAAATAAGAAAGGGCTCAGAGCTGATCCCTGATGTAATCCCACCTCCGTGTTGAATGAATCCATCACTCCTACCGAAGATATCACCACTATCACACTTACCTTGTACATATCCTGTACAACTCTTACGTACTTCTCTGCCACTCCTGACTTCCTCATATAATACCACAACTCCTCTCGAGGCACTCTTTCATATGCTTTCTCCAGGTCCACCAAGACACAATGCAACTCCTTCTGGTCTTCTCTATATTTCTCCATCAACACCCTCAGAGCAAACATTGCATCTGTTGTGCTCTTTCTTGGCATGAAACCATACTGCAGCTCACTAATCATCACCTCCATTCTTAACCTAGCTTCCACTTTCCCATAACTTCATGATATGGCTCATCAGTTTTATTCCCCTGTAGTTACTACAGTTCTGCACACCCCCCTTATTCTTAAAAATAGGTACAAGTACATTAAATATCAGTACCAGTACAAATTTAAAATACAAATTCCTGTTCATAAAATAATCTTCCAAATTTGTGCCTTTAGAAAAAGCAGTAATCATAATTACAGTATATCTGTGCATTTTAACAATACCAATATTTCTTATTGGTATTATGTGAATTTAAATTCAAATTTTTAAAACTTTTTTTCTCTTCCCCAACTACAGCATGCTATAAATGTGTTGTCATGTCCAAGCTTTAGCCAGTTCTTCCATTTCTGTATACCAATCAGCTTTTTGAAATAATGTTAATATTTTCCAAACAGCTTTACATTTAAAGGTGTGGAATTTGTGAAGCTTTCCGCTGTCACTCTTTCAGTCATGCACCATACGGCCTCTTGTAAAACACTGCCATGCTGTGTTAATGATCTTAATAATTCTGAAAACCTTATTCTTGCCTCAGAAACCCAAAGATTTGTTATTTCTGTCTGTTGATATTACGTCTAAATTTGTTTGCTGTCCTGGAATCATCAAATGATTTTAGCTCAGTTACTATATTTATCAGCACCACTAATTGCACTAATGAAACTCAGATTTATTCCCATTGATAACAGAATTCTATGAAAGTACAAGCACAGTCTACCAACGTGTTTAATGAGGTGAAAAGTGCTGGGCCAAGGTCAGATTCTAAGTAAACCTCCGGTTTCATGAAAATCTATAGGCTCTTCTTTCACCAGTGGAATGTAACAACCCAAAATGAGGCCCTATGTGTATTCACTAAAAGCAGAAATTTGAACTGTACAGTACCTCAGCAGTCATCACTTTTAGTAAGCAAATTGATCTTTCATGAATCTTTCTACCATTACTACACAGAATGGAATTTATAATTATTTGCTGTAGATAATCCTCGTGACCCTGTAGTTAGTATATAGCGGGTTGGATAATGGATGGATGGATATATAGCTGTAGATAATGCTTTACAGAATGCAGACCAAGCAGAATCATATTGAATTATACAATTTAGTATACTCTAGTATGTTTAAAGAATAAACTAACAGTTACTGGCACCCTGTGCATTGTTTGTTTTTGCCCTGCGCCCATGCTAGTTGGTTGAGGCTCCAGCACCTGTCCTGCAATCCTTATGTGACTGTCACTTGCAACCACCACTGATAGACACCCCTGATGGACAAAGCAGATAAGGCTGTGAATCTGCAGTTCTGTGATTTTCTCCCATTCCTTTAGATGAGCCTGATGAAGCTTCTGTCCATTGACATGCTGGGGGTCACATTTCTGAATGTTGTGATCATGATGTTCATGCCACAAATGCCAGCTACTCGAGTTGTGTTACACATATTAATGCTCATTTTAGATGTTATTTTCAAACTTTTGATAAGAGAGCCCTAAAAATGCCACAGATAAGACTACTCATTAGCTCGTTACTGTCAATTCAAGTCTAATATAACAACAAGTTGAGAACAAGAAAAAACTACAAGTTTGATTTTCTTAGAGTGAGTTGTGGACTAGTTGGTCTGAGTCGTGGGGTATGTCACATTATGTGACTAGTTTATATGGGAGCACACCGGCGACTGTAAATGAATGCTATGACTATGGTCATTTGTTTAATGTGTATATTATGCCATTTGTTTTCAGTTACATTTTTATTGCAACTGTTAACCGCTAATCAGATTTCTTGCTTCTTTGATGGACATTATCATGGAATTTATTGTTTAATGGTGGTCCTATTTTTGGATCTTTTCCTGCAACATTGTCAGGTGGAGAAGTTAGAAAGTTAGAAAATTACCCTTCCTAGATGGCACATTGTACAAGTTTGACTTTCAATTCAGTGACTTTTGTTACTTTAGATGTCTCCTTTTTTGTTGTTTTCACACCAGCATTTTGCCTTTTGTTGAAACCTCCATTTTGTGCCTTTTGAGATCCTTAGTTGTCCGCAGTGACCTCCCATTGATGACCAGAAGTCTTGTTGGGTAAGGTCATTGCAGCTACCCTGTTTAAGCCTGCAAAATGATAAAATAATTAATCAAGACTGCAAAAACAAAGTGACATTTTTTGTAACACTGGCTAACTTTCGAAACCATCAGAGAACTATAATTTTGTCAATTTTCTGCTTAAGAATTATGAGCTACATAGTGAGCATTGACACAATGATGATTTTTAATCTTTTGGCTTCTAACCTTGCTAATTTTTTTTTTACTTTGATTTTTCACTTTTCATTTTCTGGTCCTTTACCATTGTTCCAGCTGTTTGTTTCTTTTTTGGCAGAACAACTTAAAAGTTAAATAAAGCACACTATCATGGAGCATATAACAAGGTTAACTGTGAGAGAGATCTGAAATTTTTTTCTCAACTGTTCCCAAAGAACAAATTAAAAAGTCATTCTAGTTAGTTAAAGAAAGATCACAATAGCTGAAGACATGTCTAACAGAACATGTGGCCAGATGGCAATGGATGACAGGGAGAACAAAAAATTAAGTTAACAGTATTTTTGAAGAAAATAAATCATCTTTCTGGGGTTTACATTTATTAGGAATAAGAAAAGTCTGGCTGACCTTGGCTAGCATGGTGGTCTTCCCTTCCTAGGCATCATATCTCTCTATTATAATAAAAAAATCTTGAGAAGAGAGATGAGACATGATTTTCTCAGAGACACTTTCACGTCCCGCAACACGAGACTTTGTGCCAAGAGATTTAACCACACCCAGGGCAGGAAATAAAAGACAAAGAGTAGATGACAAAGTCGAATGTTGTAAAGAATTCAAAAATGCTGGCGCAATACACATGCAGAGCAGGTTAGAGTTAATGGAAGTACGAAAATTTGAAAGTCTCAAAAAATGATAATAAAGATTGCATTAGCACAAACAAACAGAAATTATTACCTGGAGAAATAACGGAACGTTGAAGAGATTGAATATATTGTTCGGATTTAGACTTTAAGTCAGAGAATTGTAGACTGTTTAATTCGTGTTGCCATCAGGGAAAAGTAGTTTTTCTTCCCAATGAAGTAGAGTATCCGCAAGAATTAAAAGATTTGTTGTTTGATGAAAGTGAAATCCACATGCGCTGTCCATTTGGGTCACAGAGTTGCACAGATACACAGGAGATTTTAGAGACAGAAACATTATTCAAATACTTCAAACAAACATAAGTCTCTTTCAAGAGTGAATCAAGCTCCGTGTGTGGTCAGAGGGGACAGTTTTGTCTCTCAATTAAAAGAATAGAAAATCATCTTCACAGGGGCACGCCTTAGTAATTGCTGTAAATTGGTTTAAAGCTGTTTGTGATTTACACAAAAGTAAAACTGTAAAATCAGCCCTAAGTAGAGACTCCGGTATGTAAGATATGGTATTTAGTTATATTATCCAGTAAAAAGTTTGTGAATAAGGTTTTAAGGTTACCATTCTGCTTAATTTTAGTGTATGAATGATCTTTTGTGTATCCCACCTAGTGACAAGATGCACTCTCTTATGTCTCTCAATTTAAAAAAAAAATCAGGCCTTGGACAGTGCAGTGATGTGGATATTAAATGACAGATTAGTGTCAAATACCTAAATTCCATTTTGATTAAGTAACATTCATTCTCAGACGTTATGAGTCAACTTGCGCCTAATTAAATGGCCACCATAGTTGTGATGTAGAGGTAGCGGTACAAGTACAGGTGGCGACTGAATCCCCTATTTTTTGTATACCAAACTTTGCTTATTTTCTGTTTACATATAGATGATCAACCAAATCATCTGGTTTAAAACACATTTCTGTTACAAATATTAAAAATAGGCATTTCTAATGGAGAAATGATGGTGTGGCCAATAATGTTGTTGCATACTTTTGCTATACAGTGACAATGCATGACAATACCCCACACTGCATGTGTCTCCTGCAGGATCAGGTGTCTCCTTCTGATCAGTTCCCTTTAACTTGTTCCATGCTGGCCTCAAAAACTTTACTCTTTAAGGTTCACCCCGTGACCCTGTATTCGGATTCAGCGGGTTAGAAAATGGATGGATGGATGGATGGTTCACCTAAATGTTACTTCTCTGAAAGAGGACCGGGAGAAATATAGAAAAGACATTCTACATTTTGACGGCAGTAGTGATAGAGATATTTATGGCTATGACTGTTTTTGGGGTAGGAGAGTAAAGATTTCCATGACTGTTAATGGAGATCTGGGATATATGTAGACTGTAAGTTCACCACTTATTAGAACATTTAGTATGGTGTCTTATTACCCTTTTTACATTAAGCCCAACCAATGTTTCAGTGATCATGCATACTTTACTATATTTCTTTCCTAAAAGCAGTATTGTCCCTGACACTTTGGATCTTTGCGTGGGTGCCTTGATCCATGTGAATGTACAGTTTTAAGAAAGAAGAGAGGGCTTTGTGTGACATTAGGGGTCATTTCAGCTGCTGTGATCAGATAGATTAGCTCTTCAACTGAAAATAGGGATATGTTAGCAAAATGTGTGAATTACTTTGGCTGTCTTTAAAATGATTAGACTATGAACATAATTTAAGAAGACATCTGAATTCACATAAGAATGCAGGGAATTTATAAAATTAGGTAACAGGTTCATCTGGAGAGTGGAGTAATTAGAAGATCTATTGTAACAGCACATTCAAACTGGTATTTCTGAAGTTAAGTAAATTAGTCAAAGCAAACCATTCTTCTTGATTATCTACAAGATTCTGATTGTTAAAGTTAATTTGAGACATTTGGTAATAATGAATGAATGAGTTGCATGGCCAAGTCAATTTTTTAAGACAGGTGCATCCTTGTACATATGGGAAAGCAATCAAGAGAAATCATTAAACAAATCTAAAATCCATCTGTTAATCCATGGGAGAGAACACAGTAGCTACACCAAGATGTGTGTGATTAAAACAATTGTCACATACCCTTTTTAAATTAAAAAAAAAAAAAAATGGAGCTTCAGAAAATATGTTTAGTAATGCAGGCCCCAAATGGCCATCATGGCCAGACCTCAAACATACTGAATCTTCATTTTAAATTAACTAATATTTTTTCTTTATGACTGAAATAATGAAATATAATGTGTATGGTATGCTTACACCTACACTCACTTTTCCCATTTGATTTTCCATTTCTATCAATAATATATTTGTGAATCAAGACAGTGTTCTGCAGAAATGGCTTGGATTATAGTAAGACATGAAAATATACTCAGTTGATTAAACCTCACACTTCTAGAAGTCAGTAGTTTGACGGGTTGCAGATGCTTTTTATAATATCACTTTCTTTGTCCTTACCATGTGTTCACTCAGCACAGAAACTGCTTTCAGCCAGTGTAGCTCTGGGTGGTTTGTCCCACTGTGCTTGAGGACCATGTTTGCCTCTTGCATCATCTGTTCTGTATTTGATGTTTAACAATGGCCCAAGAATGCTGTGACAATGTCTCTTTTTTTAAGGGTCACATACATTTTTTGAAGAGCATTGCTGGATATTTGTACATCCTGAAATGGTTGCAAATTCCATATGATGGGCTGAAATACCATATGGAGGAACTTTAGAGCCCACTATGGTGTAAAAGCAAACCTTGTTCACATAAGTTATCTATTGGCTTTGAATACTACATGCTGACCTACAAAGAATACGAAATATAGAACTTTGGGTGAGGGTGCTCCTACTGATCAAAATGCATTTTTCAAATCATTTTTTGAAGCAGGCACAGAACTGGAGCTCGAATGCAGAAGCTTGACTGGAACATAAGTTACAATGGTGTAGGGCTTCTATTGTAGAGTTGCTCCTCCTTCTGTAAGTTTAAAGTTTTAAATAACCAATAATTTATGTGAAAAAACAAGGACGATTTTTAACATTACATGTAAAAAAGCACTTTTGTGCATTATGTCTTTCTAGTCTGTGTTTTTCTTAATGCACATCTGCAGACTAAGTTATTTATGCCAATACAAACCTTAATAAATAAGAAGTATTGGTAAAGTAAACAGCTTGTTTTGTCGTTTATTAAACATAAATATATGATTTTTTTTAAATGCATGTGACTTTCTATTTCAATCCAATGTGCATAAATAAACAGTGATATTTAATAAACCTGGTAGCAAGAAAACACTATGGATACCACAGATATACTGCATAACACAAAAAGAAGATGCTAAACTTGTAATGTTAAATATTACGTCATCTATAATGTACCCTAGCTGCATGCAGTAAAAGCTGGCTGTGCTCCATAAAGTGTGCTTGTGTGTTTGCACTACTTCATTTAAAAGAAAACTCTTTATGATATTTCAAACATTCTGAATATGGAGTCTGCACTATCCTGTTAAACCAACCCAGAAGTCACCAGTTCTGCACACAAACTGACACTCTAATTGCTCAAAGATAATGTCATTTGGACAATTACATTAAATAGGTTACATTTAGTAAAGAGATACACGATCCCCAATAAACAATTTAATTAAATAATAGTTACATAGCTAAGGATGGTAAAAAGAATCAGGAGAAAGGGGTTCAATCAATACAATAAATTCAATAAAATACACAAAATAGGCATTAAAACAATATGTATGTATACATTCTTCACCATTTCTATCTGACCCAAAAATATTTTATATTAAGTTTTGTAATAGTGAGAAAAGAAGTGAAATGAAACTCAAATATTTTGCTTAATCCGCATACTTTTCTAAATACCTTGACAGTTTCAAAACTCTGTCTAATCTAAAATCTAAAAAGCCACATTGCAAAGTTAAGGAACATTTAACAGATATTGTGCCAGTAATTGACACCTTAATAATATTCCAGAATTATATATATATATATATATATATATATATATATATATATATATATATATACATATATATATATATATTGTAAAAGATACAGCAGGAGACAACAAAAAGGTTTGGGGTTTTCTGGCCCCGTATATTGTCGACACTCCACAATATGAAAATAAGGTCAAAATATAAACAAAACACTTGTTCATATGCGCGACGCCGAATCATGGCGTCGGCGGCCATTTTATGGAGGAGGAGCCGGAAGTGGAGGAATGCTGGGAAGGAACCGTGAGGGAGGATGGGATCGATGATGTCAGGAAAAGATGGAGGAGGAAGGGCGGAAGTAAGCGCATTGCGGGCAAACCCGGCTTATGGTAGCGGAGCGTCTTTTTTCCTGCAAGAAAGCATAGGGAGAAAGTTAGTACCCCGCCATTCCCTGCCGGCGAATGTCTTCCCAGGTGTTTTAAGATCCTTCCGTGGTCTCCTACTGGTCCCTTCATAATTTTATACACTTCAATCACGTCACCTCTTGATCTTCTTTTGCTTAAACTATATAGGTTCAGCTCTTTTAATCTTTCCTCATAATTCAACCCCTCTAACCCTGGAATCAGCCTAGTTGCTCTTCCCTTGACTTTTTATAGTGCTGCTATGTCCTCTTTGTAGCCTGGAGACCAAAGCTGTACACAGTACTCCAGATGAGGCCTCACCAGTTCATTATAAAGCTTGAGCATAACCTCCTTGGACTTGTACTTCACACATTGTGATATATAACCTAACATTCTGTTTGCCTTCTTAATGGCTTCTGAACACTTTCTAGAAGTTGATAGCTTAGAGTCCACTATGACTCCTAAATTCTTCTCATAAGGTGTACTCTTGATTTTCTGACCACCCATTGTGTATTCAAACCTAACATTTTTACTTCCTATGTGTAATACTTTACATTTGCTGACATTAAATTTAATCTGCCCAAGCCTGTATGCTATCCAAGTCCTTCTGTAATGATATAACAGATTCCAAATTATCTGCATAATCTCCTATCTTGGTATCATCTGCAAACTTAACCAGCTTGTTACTTATATTCCTATCTAAATCATTTATATATATTAAAAATAGCAGCGGCCCTAGCACTGACCCCTGTGGAACACCACTCTTAACATCGGCCAGTTCTGATGAGGTTCCTTGCACCATCACCCTCTGCTTCCTGTGTCTGAGCCAATTCTACACCCATCTAAAAACATCACCCTGAACTCCCACTTCTTTTAGTTTGATGCCCAACCTAATCAAATGCTTTCTGAAAGTCACAATAAATAATATCATATGCTCCACTTTGATCCTTTTGTTGCCTCCTCATAGAATTCCAGCATGTTAGTAAAACATGACCTCCCTTTTCTGAACCCATGCTGACTGTTCAGAATAACTCCTGTCCTTGCCAGGTGTTTCTCAATCTTATTCTTAACAATTCCTTCCATTAATTTTCCTGTGATGCATGTTAAGCCTACTGGTCTATAGTTGGCTGGATCTGCCCTGTCACCCTTTTTATATAATGGGATGATATTTGCCATTTTCCAATTTTTCGGAATCTCTACAGTGCTCAGTGACTTCCTAAAAGGGTTGTCAAGGGTTTATATATGTACTCACTAGCATCATGATGCACCAACATTGATGGACTGAAAGCCAGAAGTCTACGTGACCATCATCATCAGGTCCTTCCATGAAAATATAAATATATATAAATACAAAGAGGACTGTTTGACTTATGTTAGGTAGATTGCCCAGAGGGGACTGGGCGGTCTCGTGGTCTGGAACCCCTACAGATTTTATTTTTTTTCTCCAGCTCTTGGAGTTTTTTTTGTTTGTTTGTTTTTTCTGTCTACCCTGGCCATCGGACCTATAAGGGCATTTTTCCTTTGCAGCTTCTTTTTTAAATCTTTATTAATTCACTGTGGAGTTTTTTAAATATCCTATTAATTCCAAATTTAGGTATGTATCTGTCCTGCATTACATGTAAAACATTTTTAAACCTGTTCCACGTAAAAGCTTATCCCAGTCTATCCTACTTAGACATTGTCACATCTGCTCAAAATTAGCCCTACCAAAGTTCAACTTAACAATTTTAGTCTTTGCATCTGCACTCTTACAAAATACTGAGAATTGTATTACATTATAGTCACTTGACCCTAGTGGTTCAATCACCTCTACACCCTCAATTCTATCCTGATTATTACAAAATACTAAATCCAGACAGGCTTCACCCCGTGTTGGTGCTCTAACATTCTGTGTTAAAATACAGTCACTGAGTACTTCTAAAAACTCCTGTTCTTGTGATCCTCCATCTGCAAGGTTATCCCAGTTAATATTTGGATAATTAAAGTCCCCATGACTATAATATCTCCCTGTAAACTTGCCTTTTTCATATTACTAAAAAGATGTGTATTGAAATTACTGTCTGAATTGGGTGGTCTATAACAGACTCCTAAAATAAGACCTCTTTCCCTAATATTTTCCAGGCGAAGCCACATGTCCTCACTTAAATAGGGCTCATCGTCCAGCTGAAGAGGACATATTTAAACTCTGTTTGGAATAAACAGCAACCCCACCTTCTTTTCTGTTCTGTCTATCCTTCCTAAAATCGTGTATCCCTCTATGTTATACTCATCCCATTATTGTTATTTAGCCAGGTTTCCGTTATTGCTATAATTTCATAATTACAGTATGCTCTGCTACAAGCAACTCCAACTCACTTACCTTATTTTTGATACTTCTAGCATTAAGGCAAGATATTTTTAATGTTTGCTTAGAATTTACATTACTTGTAAATAAGTGGTGGAAATGAATGCATGAATTATTTGTGAAAATTAAGAAAATTATATACTGAAAGCATTATATAAATTAGGCACTTGATATGTATGCAACATCATTAACTCTCATTTTTGTATTAATATTTTTTAATATTAAAAAAAATATTCTTGTATGAACATGTTGATCTGTTCAAAGTGCCACCTCAGGTGATCACCGTGTCACCTTATCCACCACGCTGACCCTGCACCTGTCCGACTCCAGGTTTCCATCCATCCATTATCCAACCTGCCATATCCTAACTATAGGGTCACGGAGCCAATCCCAGCCAACACAGGAAACAAACCCCAGGCAGGGCGCCAGCCCACCGCACGGCACACACACACCCACACACCAAGCACACACTAGGGACAATTTAGAATAGCCAATGCACCTAACCTGCATGTCTTTGGACTGTGGGAGGAAACCAGAGCACCCGGAGGAAACCCACGTAGACACGGAGAGAACATGCAAACTCCATGCAGGGAGGAGCTGGGAAACAAACGCCACCGTGCCGCCCACTCCAGATTTCATGTAATTTAAATTTAGTTTGTATTGACTTTCAAATACTTTACGTCAGTAGCTTCTATGACTACATCTCACTAAACACAAAACAACAAATAGTTATGGTATTCAGTTTTTCACTACAGCTCCAGGATTATGCAGAATATACTGTAATTGATAATTCCTCCTCAGCTTCCAACCTGTCTTCTTTGCTATACAGTAGTTGTTTTTTCAGCACTTCCAGTTCCAGGCTATGAAATATCAGGAGTTATTTTAATTAAACACAGAATTATCTTCATTTTTAAAACAAACAGAAAATATAGCAAAAGGTTTATTAGTAGTAGTTTTTATCCCTTTTATCACTTAGGTCACCCAAACTCTGTTGTAAATGATAGTAGACACCAGAAGTTTATTTTCTCCATGAGTTCTGCTAGTGGAATTTATTTTTTCCTCTTTCTCTTAGTTTTTTCACTTTAACCAAACATAGTAACAGAGGCTTGCAAAGTATAAAGCAAAGGAATGTCATTACACACATGAATCCTTATAAGTCACCAACCAAACCAAGTGCCAAAACCTACATTAGTTCCACCTTGCAGCCGTGTATCCTTTCCCGCATAATCTGTTTGGTCTTTAGGAATAATCTCAACAACCTTATCTGATGTCCAGTGTAACATAATGTACCTTTGTGCGATGGTTTTGTTCTGTCTCCATTCATAACCTTCTCTTATGTGGTTCTGCCCTTTTCTTTGTTTTCCCCGTATCCTGCTTTTTTGTCAAATTTACTTAATATGGTAGTCGGGTCGTAGTTAGTTAGTTTCCCTTAGGTGGAACAGCATTCTGGAATGCAATCACATGAAGAATATTTCTAAGCACAGAAAGTATTAATAGTACATAGATTTAAGACAGCACTTGTGAAAGTCAGAAATTATCTCCTTTGTCCTACTGAAGCTGGAATTCTTCTCATTCTTAATTTTTTAATGTATGCACAGCTTTCAGGACAGTTTCCCAGCCTCCTCTACTTAAATGTCTCTTTTCTTTAGGAATTGTGGTGCTGCTTATTTATGGTTTCAGTCTCATCTAAGTAGCTGATTCTAGTCAATGAATCTGTAAAATTAAGGATCACATTCCTCCCTTATAACTCATCGTGTTCCCTAGGGGCCAGTATTAGGTCCCATTCATTTTACTGTGTTTCAACTTCCTATGGAGTCCATTATGCATCACAACAGTATCACCTTATATTGTTTTGCAGAAAATACCCAAGTATTTATCAGTGATAAACTTTCTGAAGGTCTTCCTCCCTCTTTCCATTGCCAGGAAGAAGAGGGTGGCATATGATTAGGAGATGTTTGCTATAGGGCACCATTCTTAGTCTATATTAAAAAAAAATCTCTAACCGCATAATGTGATTTAGTCTCATTTTAGTGTACCGAACACTGACAAATTCAGCACCAAATCGGGACATTCAGACATATTTATCCACCCAACATGTTTTTATATAGGATATAATGCTTTTAATGCATATGTCTTAAATAATAAAAATTTGCTCAACAAAATGCACTGAATAAAAATTCTTTGGCAAAAACTGTAAAATAAAGCAGTTTTCCTGGTCAGCAATGCGGTGTGATTTTGCGTGGCTCTATTAAAGTGCACTAGCAAAGGTACCCATCAACAAAAAAATTTTACATTCAAGGTATCGTCTAACTTTTCCAATTTACAATTCATGTTAGAAAGCATTTTTGCAGAACTATCTTCTCAGTGACTTGTTTTTTCCATCATTGATAGTTGCTATCGAAAAAAGAGTGGAAGTTTTAGATAGATAGATAGATAGATAGATAGATAGATAGATAGATAGATAGATAGATAGATAGATAGATAGATAGATACTTTATTAATCCCAAGGGGAAATTCACATAATCCAGCAGCAGTATACTGATACAAAGAAACAATATTAAATTAAATAGTAATAAAATGAAAAAAAAATTAAAATAAAATTAATGTTCGCATTTACACCCCCGGGTGGAATTGAAGAGTCGCATAGTGTGGGGGAGGAACGATCTCCTCAGTCTGTCAGTGGAGCAGGACAGTGACAAAAGTCTGGTACTGAAGCTACTCCTCTGCCTGGAGATGACACTGTTAAGTGGATGCAGTGGATTATTCATGATTGACAGGAGTTTGCTTAGTGCCCGTCACTCTGCCACAGATGTTAAACTGTCCAACTTTAATCCTACAATGGAGCCTGCCTTCTTAACAAGTTTGTCCAGGCGTGAGGCGTCTTTCATCTTTATGCTGCCACCCCAGCACACCACCGCGTAGAAGAGGGCACTCGCCACAACCGTCTGGTAGAACATCTACAGCATCTTACTGCAGATGTTGAAGGATGCCAACCTTCTCAGAAAGTATAGTCTGCTTTGACCTTTCTTACATAGAGCATCAGTATTGGCAGTCCAGTCCAATTTGTCATCCAGCTGCACTCCCAGATATTTATACGTCTGCACACAGTCACCTCTGATGATCACAGGGTCCATGAGGGGCCTGGGCCTCCTAAAATCCACCACCAGCTCCTTGGTCTTGCTGGTGTTAAGGTGTAAGTGGTTTGAGTCGCACCATTTAACAAAGTCATTGATTAGCTTCCTGTACTCCTCCTCCTGCCCACTCCTGATGCAGCCCACAATAGCAGTGTCATCAGCGAACTTTTGCACATGGCAGGACTCGAGTCATATTGGAAGTCTGATGTATATAGATTGAACAGGACCGGAGAAAGTACAGTCCCCTGCGGCGCCCCTGTATTGCTGCACACAATGTCAGACCTGCAGTTCCCAAGACGCACATATTGAGGTCTGTCTGTAAGATAGTCCACAATCCATGCCACAAGGTGTGAATCTACTCCCATCTCAGTCAGCTTATCCCTAAGGAGCAGAGGTTGGATGGTGTTGAAGGCGCTAGAGAAGTCCAAAACATAATTCTTACAGCACCACTGCCTCTGTCCAGGTGGGAGAGGGATCGATGAAGCATATAGATGATGGCATCTTCCACTCCCACCTTCTCCTGGTATGCGAACTGCAGAGGGTCGAGGGCGTGGCGGACCTGTGGCCTCAGGTGGTGAGGCAGCAGCCGCTCCATGGTCTTCATCAGATGTGACGTCAGAGCAACAGGCGGAAGTCATTCAGCTCACTAGGACGTGATACCTTTGGGACAGGAGTGATACAAGATGTTTTCCAAAGCCTTGGAACTCTCCCCTGTTCCAGGCTCAGGTTGAAGATGCGCTGTAGAGGACTCCCCAGTTCCAACGCACAGGCCTTCAGCAATCGTGGCGATACACCATCTGGACCCGCTGCTTTGCTGGCACAAAGTCTTTTCAGCTCTCTGCTCACCTGGGCTGCTGTAATTGTGGGTGGGGATGTCTCACCTATGCTGGTATCAGCAGAAGGATGGTTGGAGGATGCAGTACTCCGAGGTGAGAGTGGGTTACTGTGATCAAACCTATTAAAGAAGTTGTTCATTTGGTTTGCTCTCTCCACGTCTGTCTCGATGGCGGCACCCGCTCGAGCTGCAGCCAGTGATAATCTTCATCCCATCCCACACTTCCTTCATGCTGTTGTTCTGCAACTTCTGCTCCAGCTTTCTCCTGTACTGCTCTTTCGCTGCCCTGAGCTGGACTCGGAGTTCCTTCTGCACGCACTTGAGCTCATGCTTATCACCACCTTTAAAAGCACTTTTCTTCTGGTTCAAAAGGCCCTTGATGTCACTTGTAACCCATGGCTTGTTGTTAGCATAGCAGCATACTGTTCTTACTGGAACTACAATGTCCATACAGAAGTTGATGTAATCAGTTGTGCATTCAACAGCCTCTTCAATGTTCTCACTATGTGACCCAAGCAATCAGGGGAACACTTCCTGAATGAGCGTGTTGTTGTAGGTAGCGCCCTCACTCTTGGTTTGTATTGAGGCTGAAGCAGAACCAGGTTATGATCTGCTTTCCCAAGCGCAGGCAGTGGGGTGGCACTGTATGCGTCTTTAACGTTTGCATATAGTAGGTCAATAGTCCTGTTTCCCCAAAGTGTTACAATCCACATACTGGGAGAAGGCAGGTAATGTTTTGTCCAGCGTTACATGGTTAAAGTCTCCAGCGATTAGCACAAGAGCCTCAGGGTGCTGCGTTTGTAACTTAGCAACTGCGAAATGGATGATATCACTCGCCATCTCCACGTTCGCTTGAGGGGGGATGTAAACAATAACAGCAATCACGTGTCCAAACTCTCTGGGCAAGTAATAGGGACGCAGACTTACGGCCAACAGTTCGATGTCCTTGCAGCAAGTGGAGATTTTAACGTTTACATGTCCTGAGTTGCACCACTTTGTATTGACATAGATAGCGAGTCCTCCTCCTTTCTTCTTTCCACAGGTACTTGCGTCTCTGTCCACTCTAACTGTGCTAAACCCGGGTAGCTCCACGTTAGCATCTGGGATGATAGACGTTAGCCACGCTTTCACTAAAACACAGCAAGCTGCATTCTCTGTAGGTTCTGACATTTTTCACCAGCACAGCCAGTTCGTCGATCTTATTTGGTAGTGAGTTTACATTTCCCAGGATCACAGAAGGCACCGACGGTTTATAACGCCATTTTCTTTCAAGTTGTCTTGATTTAATCTTATCTTTTATCTTTGCGCCTCGGCTGCCCCGATATCGTCTTCTTACCTCGTCAGGTAAATTTCTTCTCAGTGCTTTAAGCTGACTACTTGAATAGGCGATTCTCGGAGTGTAAAAATCCATGTCAAATAGTAAAATAGTAAAAAGTGTCCAGGGAGCAATTCCACATAAAAGAAAGTGGTAGAAGTGATCAGTGAAATAGAGAAAAATAGAGATAAAAAGGTAAAAAGATAAAGTCATATACGGAGCTGCTGGAAAGGCTGCCACTCGGATGCGGCGCCGGAAGTAAAGTTTTATTTAGTGGATTAATGCAAAAATGAAAGTTTCACTTGCATATTAAAGTGCTGTTAGCTTATATTATTTTGCCTCATTTTGGATTAGATTAATAGATTAGATTAGATTAGATATTATTAATCCCAAGGAGAAGTTTAGTTGCATACAGCAGTAGAAACATAATAAACAAAGAAAGAGACTCACAGAACAAATAATAGAAATAATAAATCAGTAGATAAATAGACACATAAATAATAAACAATAAATGTATATTTGTGCAGAAATTCTGCACATCTCCTCATTCTGAGTGCTTCATTACAGAAGTCACCCTCATCACTGCAGAAGCAACTCAGTCTAAGGAACTGTAAATGTGGCAGGGAGATTGTTTTGAGTATGCCAGAGATGGAAGGGGCTATAGAGACGGTAACTGAGGAAGTCAGCTGGCCTGTAATAGACAGAGGTTTTACGTCCCAGAGAGTACATAGAAAGACTGTGTGAGATATGGCCAGCCATTCATCCCAGCCAATACCCCCAGGCCGCCAGATGGAGCCCTCCTTGCAGCATAGAGGTGCAGGGAATCATGGACAGTGGAGTTATAATGCACATGCCCTACTGGGTACCATGGGAGCCACCAGGAGTCGCTGCAGGGAGGCCCAGGGATTTATATTTTCCGTATAGGCCGGAAGAATTTCCAAGTCATGGGAACGGAAGAAATGATATACTTCCGGGCTGAAAAAGAGAAGTTTTTACCTGACCCGGAAGTGCTGGAATATCATATGGACTGAGGGCTCAGAAGCACTTCCGGGTCATGGACTATAAAGGACTGTGGGAGATCCCAGATGGATGAGCTGAGTTGGGAGGCAGGGTGGCTAAGTGTCTGGGAGATTGGAGGATTGTTTATTATTGGATTATTGTTTATTGAAGTATAGGGGAGGTGGAGGTGCTTTGTGCACCTATTTATAATAATAAATATTATTATTGGACTTTTATCTGGTGTCTGACGAGTGGTCTGAGGGTTCAAGGGAGCGAGAAAGCCCTTAATCTATCACAACTGATAACTATAAATGGTAGATATCTGGTAGAAACATTGATGGTACACTTAAAAAAATTAATGGAAACTAATAAAATCATTAACAAATTCCTGTATCTGGCTTCTGGAACAAAAGGCAGCACCAAAGCAATCATCCATCCATCCATCCATTATCCAACCCGCTATAGCCTAACTATAGGGTTACGGGGGTCTGCTGGAGCCAAACCCAGCCAGGGTGCCAGCCCACCACATATATATATATATATATATATATATATATATATATATATATATATATATATGTAATATATATTACATGTGCGATTGGGAGGCAGCTGGAGGGCCTGAACAATAGTAGTACCACGCTAGACCAGGGGGTGGCAAGCTGCACTGTCTTTCTCTCTCAATCCTCTGAAGACCATCCATGGGGAATCCTGCTAGGTTCCCGTGCAGCTAATGACGGCACTACCGGTACCAGTGTCACTGATGACATCACTTCCGCAAAAGAAGACATCAATTCCAGTTCCGGCACCAATGATGAAGTCACTTCCAGTCCTGAAGACATCACTTCCAGTTCTGGCCCTGATGACATCACTTCCTGTCCCAGACTTTAAACCCACCATATTCTCACTCTCTAGTCAGTTCTGTTTTGGACTCAAACCTGAATAAAACTCCTCAAAACAATCCTTTTGCAGCCAGGGCACAATATATGGCTGTCTGTCCCAAATATTTTTGTTGTATTTGTGTATTTCTTGTTACTTTTTTCTTTTTTTTTTTGTACAGGTCTAGTACAAAGCCTAAGTAGGAAGAAAAGAAACACGCGGCCAATGAAGATGTTGGCATAGCTAGGTCTTATTATAGTACCCATTGCAAAAAAAAAGTTATCAAAAGAGAAGGCATTGAATATAAGAAGCAGTTCTGCTAGTCTGATGAGGGTGTTCATTGGAGGCTCCTGGACGGGAAATCTGTCTGAGGGTGAAGAGGCCTTCATAATGAGGAATGACTGTGTACACAGAGGTCCATGTCCATGATAAAGATAAAGCAGTTAGGACCCTAAAACCTAAAGCTGTTCAACATCTAGAAAGCATTGTTAGTATGTTTTAAATACTTTCCACGTTAGTATTTAAAGTAGTATGTAAGTAGCATATTTAGCATACATATACATTTGAATATTATTTTATATAATCATTTAGTTGTTAATAATTTTTTTTTAAAGTTGTTGTTAAATGTATGCAGTATCTTACAGTCTTCCCGAAGGGTATTGCTAGTTCAAGAGAGGAGAATGTTGATTAGAATTGCAGCGGTTTTCAACATATGTGTACTGCATGTGTACTGTTCTACTGGTGCTACAATCACCCAGCATACTTAATAGTGACTGAAAATCTGCAGACCTAATCTCTTCTCAGAATACTCAGAGGACTGCTTTCTAATGTCGAACTTTCCATTCAAGAGATCTTAAATGTGGGATGTTCTTTTCTCATTAGCTGGGCCAAGTCTTCTAAGAGCAACGAGACACACCTGGGATTGTAGTCAGCATTCTTAGAGAAGGAAACATGTGAAAGTTTGGCTCAGAAACCCCTCAGAAAACAATGTGATATGTATAAAAATGTGATGCAAAAAACCATAAATACATTGGTGGGTTTGTCAGTGTGGATGAAAAATGTGCTGACAGCTCTGCAATCCAAGTTTCACAATGTTTCTTTCCTCCTTGACTACTGTTATTAGCAAAGTTTTTTTTTCTTGTTTTGTTTTTTTTTTTATGATCAGATAAAAGTCGCTCTTTTGTTAGCTTTTCTTACTAAAATATCACAAGCTAGAAAACTGTTTTTTAGGTCAATGGAGCTTTTTGGCAGGGATGGGATGGGAGGGGAGTGGAGGAAGAATCAGAGTAGAGCAACATAGTTTTAAACCACTAGAGAATTAAATAGCACAGGTTATGAAAATTAATCTTTGTGTGATTTTTTGGTTGTATCACATGTTGTCATCACTAAAAATAATCAGAATCAACAAGCTATAACAAGGTATATCTGTGTAGAAGATCACTTTCTTTATACAAGTAATATTTTTGTAATCTCTCCACCCATCTGTTTGATTCAGTTTGCGCTTAATCCAGTTTATGAATGTGGGGTCTTAAGCCTGTGTCACTGTCAAATGAGGAATAGTCTTGAAATTTAGGGAAAATAAAGTCAGTTAACCAACAAAAAGTAAAACACAGCTGAGTAATGAAACATTCAGACTCAATCACTCTTTTCATGTAAATAGCTCTATAGGTGACAGGTAGAATGCACAGGCACTGGTAGGTGTTTTGTCCCACTTACATGCCAGACCACACTCCATTACCCTGGAAAACTAATTTAAAAGGCATGAGTGGCAGGTGTGATCTAATAAAAACATGCTCTTGATACTTTCATTCTTTCCTTCACATAGAACGGCTCTTGTTTCCGAGCACTCAAGGCTTGTTAGGGTCCGCTGGGTATGGTAATGACATCACCGATAAAGTCATATCCTGGCCGTCAGTGCCGGTTGAGCTTTTATAATGTAAATAAGTAGTGAAAGCCTGTGTATGAAAAATCTGAGAAATAAAATGACCATCTGGTCCATAGTATATGAACCTTGTCCAGCTTATGTGCCTCCAGTAGCAAGCCTGACCTGAAAGGAATCATTGACTAATAAACCAAAGACAAAGATGAATAGGAAAGTTGTGCCAGGCTTCACTTCAAATGCACTCTTATTAGCTGAATAAAGATGCAATGTTGACTTCCATGTACACAGTTTAAACATGTTGTTGTTTTGTTTGCTATTGTAGCAATTTCTGAATTTGCCATGTATTTGTTTTTCTTAAATTTTAATGTTTCATGTCTTGTTCATGGAAGTGGTGACCTGACTAAATGTGGAAACTTGGCACTAAAGAGTTAAAAATAAACATTTTTAGGATGAGTAAATTATGGAAGGGATTCTGTCCAACCTACTGGAGTCTGTCAAGCCTTTAAATTGGAGGCAAAATTAAGACAAATTTCGTAATGTATTCCTTGTATAACACTTTGTTTTTTGCTGCAGTGCCTATAAACAAGTATTCAACAACTTGGAAGTTTTCACATTTTATTGTTTTACAAACATTGAATCACTGTGGATTAAATTTGCCTCTTTTGACACTGATCAATAGAAAAAAGACTCTTATTTACAAATAAAAAATGCAAACTAACTGAGCACATAAGTATTCACTGCCTTCACATCAGTATTTAGTAGATGTGCCTTTGGCAGCCATTCTAGCCATAAGTCTATGTGGACAGGTCTCTAACAGCTTTGCACATCTGGGCACTGCACTTCTTCTTCATTCTTCTTTGCAAAACTGCTCAAGCTCTGTCAGTTTAAATGGAGAGCATGAGTGAACAGCCATTATCAAGTCCACCCATAAATTCTCGATTGGATTGAGATCTGGACTCTGTCTTGGCCATACAGGACATTAACATTGTTGTTTTCAAATATGTTGTCACACTTATGCACTTGGGAGTCAACTAAAGTGACCACAAACCTACATGGCCCTGTGTCTTGTGTTATATTTGACTAAATTTGACTGATTAAATGTGTTTGATGATCAGAAACATTTTGTGTGACAAACATGCAAAAGAATAAGAAATCAGGAAGGGGGCAAATAGTTTTTCACACTACTGTATCTATTCTCACGGATGGCCAGGACCTTTACCTGGCCGAGATGTTTTTATAGTTATTATTTTATATTGGTGTACTGTGCTGCTGAATGATTTAAAAGCATTTCCACTGGTAAATAAGCATGTGGTGTGCCGGAACTTGTGCCTGGTGTCTGTCTGTGTTCGGTTTGGGCAGCTGGTGTGCCCCCTGCAGCCACACTATATAGGACATCATCTATTCTCTATACAAAAAATTTTTGTTATCTCTCCACCCATCCGTTTGATTTAGAAAACAAATCTCTACATTCCAGTAGAGATCAACATAGTGGTTAACATTAATTACAAATATAAAACATACAATAACTGATCATCACATGAATTTCCACCCTTCATATGACACAATTAAATAATTATAGGTGCAGCCAATTGGTCTTAGAAGTCACATAATTAGTTCAATGGAAATCACATGTCTGGTGTTTCAATTGATTGTGGTATAAATGTTCCTTATCTAGAAGGTGCAAGTGTGGTGAGTTAGCACTGTGTCTTAACTTACATAATAACCAGGTGGATTAACAGATAATTTGGAATCTAACATGCTGGAATTCTATGAGGAGGCAACAAAAGGATATGATTGAAGTGGAGCACATGATATTATTTACTGTGATTTTCAGAAAGCATTTAATAAGGTGCCGCATGAGAAGTTGGGCATCAAATTAAAAGAAGTGGGAGTTCAGGGCAATGGTTTTAGATGGGTGCAGAATTGGCTCAGACACAGGAGACAGAGTGTGATGGTGCGAGGAACCTCATCAGAACTTGCCGATTTTAAGAGTGGTGTTGCACAGGGGTCAGTGATAGGGATGCTGCTATTTTTAATATATATAAATGATTTAGATAGGAATATAAGTAACAAGCTGGTTAAGTTTGCAGATGATACCAAGATAGGAGATTATGCAGATAATTTGGAATCCCTTATATCATTACAGAAGGACTTGGATAGCATACGCGCTTGGGCAGATTTGTGGCAGATGGAATTTAATGTCAGTAAAATGTAAAGTATTACACTTAGGAAGTAAAAATGTTAGGTTTGAATACACAATAGGCGGTCGGAAAATCGAGAGTACACTTTATGAGAAGGATTTAGGATCAACTTCAAGACAGTGTTCAGAAGCCATTAAGAAGGCAAACAGAATGTTAGGTTAAATAGCACGATGTGTGGAGTACAAGTCCAAAGAGGTTCTGCTCAGCCTTTATAATGCACTGGTGAGGCCTCATCTGGAGTACTGTGTGCAGTTATGGTCTCCAGACTACAAAAAGGACATAGCAGCACTAGAAAAGGTCCAGAGAAGAGCAACTAGGCTAATTCCAGGGCTACAGGGGTTGAATTATGAGGAAAGAGCTGAGTCTTTACAGTTTAGCGAAAGAAGATTAAGAGGGAACTTGATTGAAGTGTTTAAAATTATGGAGGGAATTAGTACAGTTGATCGAGATTATTAAAATAAGTTCATCAAGAACACGTGGACACAGTTGGAGACTTGTTAAGGGTAAACATTAGGAAGTTTTTCTTTACACAAAGAACAATAGACACTTAGAATAAGCTACCAAGTATTGTGGTAGACAGTAAGACTTTAGGGACTTTCAAAACTTGACTTGATATTTTTTTTGGAAGAAATAAGTGGATAGGACTGGTGAGCTTTGTTGGGCTGAATGGCCTGTTCTCATATAGAGTGTTCTAATGTTCTAATGAAGATAAAAGAGCACTCCAAGCAACTCCAAGAAAATGTGTTTGAGAAGCACAATACAGAGAGGATGGAGACAAGAAAATATCCAAGATATTGAATATCCCTTGGATTCCAGTTAAATGAACCATTAAGAAAAGGAAAGAATATGGAACTCCTGTGAATCTGCCTACAGCAGGCTGTTCACATAAATCGAGCGAATATATACCAGAAGGACACTAATGACGGAGGCCACCAAGAGAACTACGAGAACTCTTAAAGAGTTAAAGGTTACAGTGTCTGAGCTTAGAATGACTGTACAGATAATAACTGCTATCCTAGTGCTTCACTGGATGCAGCTTTATGATGAAATTCGCATAGAGAAAGCCACTGTTAAATAAAATGCATGTTACATTTCGACTAGAATGTGCTAGAAACACATGGGAGATTCTTAAATCGCCCTGCCTGGGATTTGTTCCTACCTTGCACCCTGTGTTGGCTGGAATTTGCTCAAGCAGACCCCCATGACCCTGTGTTAGAATATAGCGGGTTGGATAATGAATGGATGGATGGATTCTTAAATCAGCTAAAAGATGGTTTTATGGACAGATGAAACCACAGAGCTCTTTGGCCATCAGACAAAACAACTTTTTCAGCATAAGCCAAACATTGCACATTATCAGAAACCCACCATATCCAAGGTACTTTAAGCATCATACTGTGAGGATAGTTCTCTACAACAGGCTCTGGAAGGCTTGTGAAGGTACGGGTTAGATTAAATGCAGTAAATTATAGAGAAATCCAGGTGGAAAAAATGACGCAATCTACAATATACCAGCTCCTTGGGAGAAGCTTTGTTTTCCAGCAAGACAACTACACCAAACAACAATGTTAATGTTCGGGATGACTAAGTCATAGTCCAGATCTCAGTCCAATTGAGAATGTTTGAGTGAACTTGATGAAGGCTGTTCACTCATTATGACCATGCAAAGTGACAGAGCTTCAGCAGTTTTGCAAAGAAGCTGTTCCTTGGCCTTCAAAAATTATTTCAATATCATCTCCAGGGGTTTTAAGATAATACATTTCTTATTTATATTTAGTTTTTCTTCAGTGTGTTTTCAATATTGTTAAAAATACATTCTGTTCACCAGTGGTACTACTTCTTTTTCTTATGAGTGCTGCCATTTTTTAACCGTTTTTTTGACATTTGCTATGCCAGTACTAGGTAGGAGGGCCAGGAGTCTGCAACAGTGTAAAGGTCACCTAAAACACTTTAGCAGTCATTCTTTATAGTTAGCTTCGGGTTCTTTGGTTAAAACAGATTTTTTTAATTTTTCACCTTTTTGGACTGGTTAGGTGTCTGTTTGTTATGGTTTATGAACTTTCCCTCATCATTTTTTGACCGCAATTCTGACTTCTCACTCTGAGCTTTGTTTACTTGATTATAATATTCCTGGTGTGAGCTATGCCTGAACACCACCAGACTGAGACCACATCTTTATAAAAAGCATACGTATATTTAACACAGTCCCGCACAGTACACAGTGCTCCCAGCTCCAATCACCCCTACTACGGGCCTTTCTCACACTCTCCGTGGGCCGCCTTTTCCTCTCTCCACGGGAGCTTCGTCCTGCTCCCACTCCCGACTCTAGCTCCCAGACTGTAGAAAGGCGGCCCCTTCTATGTTCACCCGGACATGCTCCAGGTGCTCGATGATGCTCTTCCGGCAGCGCTTCCTGTTGTGGTGGAAGTGCTGCTCTGGCACCTGGAAGCACTCCGGGTGTCCCTGGAAAGCTCTGCTTCCATCTTCCTGGGTGTGGTGGAAGTGAATGTTTCCCGGGCTCTCTGAGGCCCAGGGCACCCCCTGGCAGTGGCCACAGGTTCCAATGGGCTTGAGCCTCCTTGGTCCTCTCCCGTGGTCCTCTCAAGATCCAGGGCGGTTGCCCCCTTGTGGCCCGGGGGACGTATATGCCGCCTCCTGGCCCTTCCAGGTGTCCCGGCTGGGTCTGTCCCCCAGCCTACAGTGACACTGGTAATGACCTTGGTCAATACTGCACTTTCTCCTAGTATTGGGATAACCTTGTGTATACTTTGTGATTGCTTTAGTAAAAATATGTTAGGAACCGTCTGTTAGTAATGCTTTTAGACCTTCACTCACATATTTAAGTCTTACCATTTTATACTTAGCAGCCAGATCTTTTTATTCTCGAATGTACCAACTCTGCTTGGTTAAAAGACTAACTTCCTGCCTTCTTCATTTTGTGAAAGCATTTAATAGACATTTCCTTGTCACATATCCAGTATTTAAAAAGAATTGAATCATCCACAGTGAGCAAAATTCAGAATGGGACATCAAGCATGTGCATTTAGGGTTATAGAAGGCTTAGGGTGTCAGAGCACCTGCCCATTTTGCTCTATGTGCCATTTTTGAGCCTTACTTTTAAAGGAGAGACCTGCAGCATGCCCCACTTCTATGGGCTGACTTCATTGGCTGAATCTCGATTGGGATTTTCACCCTAATGTAACAATAAATGGACTGGATTTTATTGGATTGTGAGGATTTTAGCATAGCGTTTATAAAGAATGACATGAGCATTGTGGACTACCTTATTTATGTATCTTAACTTGTGCAGGTACTAAATTTATTCACTGGTATTTTCTGTTCAGCAACAAAAATTTATTGCTTAAAATTAACTACAAATTAAAATGAATAGCCTCCCCAGTTATAGATACTACATTGTTTGCTGAAGTTCAAATGGTGGTCATTAATCATATTCCAGTTGGAGTAGACGCCTGAAATTAAAATATGCAAGGCCCAAGATCACAAGATTCTCTCATTTCTCATCTCCTGTCAAGTCTCAAGTCCTGGCTCTTCTCTCATCCCCTCTCATTTGTTTGTCAATACATTTATCTTTATAAGAGTAAGCCACAACTATGGTAATTTGGGGTTTTCTCAATGATGGTTTGTGGAGCTACAGTAATGAACTTACCCTCTTCTTGTTGAAGCATCTCAGATAGGCAGAAATATGAGGCATACTGTCCACTGAATAATGGTTTCACTCACTTTACTTTAACTTTTAACCTTCAGTTGTTTATCTCTCTCTCACACCACACAATGCAATGTTGATATCACAGAAACATCCATGGTAGCCGCTGAACTTTTACAGGACAGAGCACATGACCATGATTTTCTTGAAATGGTTTATTTGACTTTATTTGTTCCAAAATCAGGTGCTTGGTACGTTGTGGGCACCAGACTGGATGCCTGATATGTGGTTTGTAGGACATGAGTAATTTGATTTTTTTGATAGTGTTTACTTTTCAGAGTGGGTCCACACAGAACCCCATCGCATCACGAATTTTATCCATTCTTCATGAAAGCATAAGATTGAAAAGTTTTCTTGGATATCACTACAAACAATGTGGATAAGTAACAGATAAAGAAATTATCATTTTTGGGTGGTGTATTCCTTTAACAGGATAAATGGTGATATGGTTTTGGTAGATCACTGCTTTTTTCCATAATCTTACATTTATTGGCAATAAATTTATTTTCAAGATTTTGAAAATATGGTGCCACTCTTTAATCCACTGACAATAAAGTGGCTAGCTAGCTTCTTGTTAAAGGATCGATGATTAGAAAGCTGGAGCAAGAGAAGGGGAAAGCACTGTGCTTACAGTTTGGATGAGCACAATAGTTAATTAACTATTCCTCACGACAGCTAGTTCATTTATTGTGCATAGTTCTGACAAATACAGCAAAAAAAGCCAAAGAAAAATGCAAGTTTTGCCAAGATCGGAACTAAAGCCGGGTAGATATGATTTCACAGTTTAGGAGATGTTCCAAGGAATCAGACACAAGCTTTGTCATGACTAGCCTTGGTCAGGAAGTCAGTATGGTAGATCATCCTGTGTCTCAACATTACTATTTGCTCTTTGTGCAATGGGGGAAGTTTCACCAGCAACTGTTTAAAGGAGCCACTCAAAGTTCAATATAAAGGTTAATAAACGTATGACTGGAGAAGATAATTAAAAAAAGGAAAATTGGAGGATTGAGAGTCAAGGTGCATAAACTAAAACTGTGATTATGTCTGAAAGGCAAAAAGAGCTAAATGAAGCATTATAAATGAAAGTAGATAACACAAGGGGAGTACTAATGTCGTACAATTAAATGAAACATGGCTGAATGTTCTACTGAATAAAATGCCAGACCTGGAAAATTTGAAATGCTGTTTTTAATCTTTTTATATACTGTATGTATTACTTTGAGAGCATAAGAAGATAATAAAAAATAAAATGGGAAGATGAAATGTACAGAAGTATTTGTAATGTTCTTTCATATTGTAGCAACCCGGCAGTCCGCGCTGGCGGAGTGACGCCTTGTGGGTAAATTATGTAAAATAGTTGTGGGGAATTCATGGGAAATTTATGTGAAAGTTATTATGTGTAAAGATTAACTAAGTTCGTAATTGTCTTTCCTGTTGTAAATGTTATATGTGTTTGTGCGCAGCCCGGTGGGGTGGGTTGGGATATCGCCGTCCGGGTTGTAAAATGTAAATAGATACCGCCGTTAAGAAATGTCGTTTTGTTGTTGACCTTGACAGTGGTTAAGCGGATGAATTTGAGCTTTGCTTTCTGGCTATCTGTGAATAAAGAGATACAACAGGACAGAGCTGTTATTCATTGCTAAGATTTCATCTAAGCAATTAATGCCGAGACACTCGGAGTCGTGCGGTGTATGGGACACGAGTGCTCGCTACTTAAGAAGCTGGGTACAGCTGCGTGCTGCCGAGGACGCTCGAGTCGCGCGGTGTATGGGACACGAGCCGACTTAAAGAGCTGGGTACAGCTGCGTGCCTAATGCTGGCAATCCGCTAGCCGACAGCTTGGAAGAGGTGCACGGCGAAATCGGCTTGAAAATCTTCAAGACTCGACCACGGGTCGCTACATTGGTGTCAGAAGTGGGAGACCAGGCTGTTTAGAAGACGCCGTCATGGAACAGAGTCTTGAAGAAGTAGAGCGTGCCATCTTAGAGAACAGCGTTACGTTAAAACGCCTGATCAGCGGAGCTGTGCGGAGAAAAGAGGCAGACCGACCTGATGGTGCCAGTGTTCCCCGGACAGTGTTGCGATCGTCCAAGCACGGCCAGAGTGGGTCGTCGGCAGCCACCGCGATACCCCAGGTTACCAGTCGGCCGGTCCTCTTCTCGGTCACCTGCCAAGCTGCCGCGATACAACGGATTGACGCCTTAGAGCCCTACCTTGCACAAGTGGACCTGGCGCGATACACAATGAGTGGAACGCGAAGAAGCTGCGACACACTTGGCCCTTGCCTTGGAGGGTCCCGCACTACAGGTACTCATTGATCTGACATCAGAAGAGTGTCGTGATCTTCAGGCTCTCACAGCTGCTCTCACCAGTCGCTTTGGACAAAGAACTTCAGCAGAATGCAACAGAGACAAGCTGACTAGCCGACGCCGGCATGAGGGTGAGAGTATAGGAGCCTTTGCCGCTGACGCCAGGGTATTGACACGAAAAGGTTATCCTACCTTCGACAACAGTGAGGGAAGAACTCGGACTTCATGCTTTCCTGCGGGCCTCACACCAGAACGTCTTCGCCAGCATGTCTGTCTATCATCACCCCGAGATTTGAGCGAGGCAATGAGAGAGGCTGAGCGGGTCGAAGACATACTACAGGCGGAGTCACCAGCAAAACGAACACCACGACCGAGTCGATTAACCAGAGCCGTTGAAAGAAGGGTGGAAGGGGACCTGTCTGAGGTAATGGAGGTCAGCGCGCCCAATCAACATCCACCCCCCGACAGAGACAACGAGTGGACTGTTGTTTTCGATGTGGAGAGCCAGGACACTTTGCCAGGGATTGCCCCGCCCCAAGTCCGTTACCTCGTACAGCATCACCGAGGGAAACGACATCGGGTGAGGCCGTGAGGGGCCCTCGCTCCGCTTTTCAGCACCCTCAACAAAGACTGCTTCAAAGTTGGGCTGTGGATTTTCCACTGGACTATACCTGGACTGCACTATTGATGGATGGCCATGCAGTGCCTTAGTGGACACGGGTCCACTATTTGTTTGCTGAGAAAAGGAGTGTTACCCGAAACAGCTGGTCTTCTTCCCGAGGGCTGGACCCCCACACATAGCGAACTACGCACGGTTACGGGTGAATGGACAGTAATGCCCGGAAAGAAACTGTTATCTGTGATGGTAGGGACGAGCCAGACCAACCACGAATTCTGGCTTGCAGATATAAAAGATCCGTGCATTATCGGGTTGGACTTGTTGGCCCGCTGGGGAGCATGTGTTGATGTCTCTAGGGCCGTCCTTTGCTTAAGTAATGAGACTGTGCCGCTCCAAACGGGCTGGAACCGTCCTGGAAGGGCTGCTGGCTTGGATTTGCCTGAATCCCGCGGCTCACCGGCTCCCGATCGTTGCTCAGGAGATGCAGAGGCTCAAGGGGATCCTCAGGAGAATGTTGCAGCTCAGACCAGTGCTTCCCAACGGTCTTCCTCACGCGACCACCCATCAGCTGAGACCGTCCGCTGTAGAGGAATTGGGCCATCGAAGTGGGGAACATCTGAACGCGACACAGCAGGAGCAACTTCAGCAACTTTTGAGAGACTATGTGGACGTTTTGCGGCTCGAGAGGAGGACTGTACTAGAACGAATTTAGTGAAACATCACATAGACACTGGCCATGCCGCTCCCATTCGCTCGCCCCCACCGATTGCCTCTTGCGAAGCGTCAAGCTGCCGAGGAAATGATTTGTGAGATGGCAGCCAACGACGTCATTGAGCCTTCGGACAGCCCCTGGGCTGCACCAATGGTCATGGTACGGAAGAAAACGGGGGGTTGGCGCCCCTGTGTGGACTTTCGAAGGTTAAACGAAGTCACTCGAAAAGACTCGTACCCACTGCCACGCATCGATGATGCACTGGATTATGTGACTGGATCCTGCTGGTTCAGCACCTTGGACTTGCGCAGTGGGTATTGGCAAGTGGAACTAGCACCAGAGGACCGACACAAAACCGCATTCACCATAGGGCAAGGGTTGTGGCAATTCAAAGTGATGCCGTTTGGGCTGTGTAACGCACCGGCCACTTTTGAAAGACTGATGGAGAGGGTGCTGAAAGACATTCCCCGAACCCGTGTGTGGTCTATCTGGACGATTTGTTAATCCATGCCAGAGACTTTGATCAGGCTATCCACAACTTACGGGAAGTCTTGACGGCCATTCAGCGCCGGGTTGCGGTTGAACCCCGCAAAATGTAACCTCCTCTCCCAACAGACTCAGTTTCTGGGACATGTGGTTAGCGAGAGTGGAGTGGCTACCGACCCAACAAAGGTGACTGCCGTGAGCAACTGGCCCCACCAGCCAACGCCACCGAGCTGCGGAGCTTTCTGGGCTTAGCCTCATACTACCGAAGATTCGTGAAAAACTTTGCAACTATTGCTAACCCCTTGCACCAGCTAACGAGTAAGGGCCAACAGTTCGAGTGGACGGAGGACTGCGCCGATGCCTTCCAACAACTCAAAGCTGCTCTTACCAGTGCACCTGTCCTGGCATACCCTGACCCCAACCAACCCTTTATTTTGGACACGGACGCCAGTAATGTGGGGTCGGCGCAGTACTCTCCCAAAAGGGGGAGACCGGAGAAAGAGTGGTGGCCTACTATAGTTGCAGCCTCAGTCGGCCGGAGAAAAACTACTGTGTTACCCGGCGGGAACTATTGGCAGTGATCTTGGCAGTGCGACACTTCAAGCCTTACCTTTGGGCACTAAGTTCACGATTCGAACTGACCATGCTAGCCTTACATGGCTGTTAAACTTCCGCAACCTGAGGGCCAGGTGGCAAGGTGGATAGAAATACTTCAGGAGTATGATTTCGAGGTGCAACATCGACCAGGGCGGCAGCATGCAAATGCTGATGCCCTCTCCAGGCGACCATGCGCCCTCGACGACTGTCGATATTGCAGCCGGCAAGAGGAAAGGGGTATGGGACCATCATCATCAGCAGCCGGACTAGAAGAAACGGATGGAGCAGAGGAACCATTCACCATCGACCAGTTAAGGCAACTACAAGCAGACGACCAAGTGCTGAAGGAGGTAAGGGGCTGGCTGGAGACCCAGGAATGCCCCGATTGGCAAACCGTATCTTCCCAAGGGCCGGAACTCAAGTTGTTACATTCGCAGTGGGGCAGCCTGGAGTTGCACGATGGTGTGATCTACGAAGATGGCAGGCACCAAGAGGGGTACTGACCATTTGCAACTTCTGGTTCCCATGGCTTTACGCACAACGGTCCTCCGTTGGGTTCATGGAGCAGCTGGATCTGGGCACTTTGGAAATGCAAAGACAGTCGTCGGCTGCGGCAGCGATTCTATTGGCCCGGATGTCGACAAGATGCGGAGATGCACGCCCACTGCTGTGACGCTTGCACGGCGCAGAAAGGACCTGGTCAACCCCTCACGCGCCACTACAACAGTATCTCGTCGGGGCTCCCATGGAGAGGATTGGGGTAGATGTGCTGGGTCCTTTCCCTACCACAGAGGCCGGAAATCGTTTTGTTTTAGTGGCGATGGACTATTTTACCAAATGGCCGGAGGCATACGCCATTCCAGATCAAAGTGCCTCCACAGCCGCCAAAAACTGCTGGACGAAATGTTCACTCGATTCGGGGTGCCGAATGAACTGCACAGCGACCAGGGGCGGAACTTTGAGAGCCGGTTGTTTAAAGAGGTGTGTCAGCGGATGGGGTGAAGAAGACCGGACCACCCCTTCACCCAAAGCGATGGACTGGTAGAACGGTTTAACCGCACCTTGGCCCAACTTGCGAGCCTCACTAGTCAACACCAGAGAGACTGGGATCAACATTTGCCTCTGGTCTTGTGGGCGTATAGGACGGCTGTTCAGGAATCGAGTCAGTGCACACCGGCGGGGCTGATGTTCGGAAGGGAGATGCGCACGCCGGTGGACTTGGTGTTTGGCTCACCCCCTGAGCCTGAGCTTGCTGGCGGTCACGAAGCGGACTATCTCCGGCGATTGAAAGAGCGACTGGACACTGTACACCAACTGGCCAGAGAGGCCCTAGAGGGAGCTGGAGCCCGCCAGAAGCGGGCATATGACACTCGGGCGCATGGTCCAACCCTGAAGCAAGGGGACAAAGTGTGGGTGTTTTGCCCCCAGAGGAAACGGGGGTTGTCCCCAAAACTGACGCACCATTGGCAAGGACCTGGAGAAATTTTGGATGCAATTTGGACGTGGTTTTCGAATCCGAATGCCTGGACGGGCAGGACGGGTGGTGCTGCATAAAGACCGTTTGGCACCATACCACCCATTGGCCCCAGCACCAGAAAGACTTGAGAACCAAAGCAACTCTCCAACATCCACCCTCGGTGCCGAGACAGAACTTGACAGTCTCAGGACTGAGCCTGGCACGGGTGATGAAGAGTCAGGCAGGCCCAAACGTGTCCGCCGCCGGCCAGGACATTTATCAGACTTTGTTTGTGAAAATTAGGGTTGTGGGGACACTAACCCTCTTGGGGGGGGGCTGTGTAGCAACCCGGCAGTCCGCGCTGGCGGAGTGACGCCTTGTGGGTAAATTATGTAAAATAGTTGTGGGGAATTCATGGGAAATTTATGTGAAAGTTATTGTGTGTAAAGATTAACTAAGTTCGTAATTGTCTTTCCTGTTGTAAATGTTATATGTGTTTGTGCGAGCCGGTGGGGTGGGTTGGGATATCGCCGTCGGGGTTGTAAAAATGTAAATAGATACCGCCGTTAAGAAATGTCGTTTTGTTGTTGACCTTGACAGTGGTTAAGCGGATGAATTTGAGCTTTGCTTTCTGGCTATCTGTGAATAAAGAGATACAACAGGACAGAGCTGTTATTCATTGCTAAGATTTCATCTAAGCAATTAATGCCGAGACACTCGGAGTCGCGCGGTGTATGGGACACGAGTGCTCGCTACTTAAGAAGCTGGGTACAGCTGCGTGCTGCCGAGACGCTCGTGAGTCGTGCGGTGTATGGGACACAGCCGTACTTAAAGAGCTGGGTACAGCTGCGTGCCTAATGCTGGCAATCCGCTAGCCGACAGCTTGGAAGAGGTGCACGGCGAAATCGGCTTGAAAATCTTCAAGACTCGACCACGGGTCGCTACAATATATACTCTGTCCAACAGGACAATTATTAGAGTTTATCAGGACAAAAAATGTGGTGTTTTAAAAGCTATCATTAAAGGATGTACAGTAAGCTTCTGTGACTTTGTACATACCACCCTGCTTTCTGATGTCAGAGGCTAATTTTAAAGTTACCATAATTAATCTAATTTCACTAAATGTCTTGGAAAGGGAACTTTCATGTGGTTCTGAGAACAACAGATACCTGTGGAAATAAAATTGATCATTGAACATTACTAGCTGGAATGTTAGGGTATTCAATTGCAAATTAAGAAGAAATACAATGTTATCTGCAGTCTGTGAAGGCAGATAACAAAACAAAACAAATAATTATATTTAAAGACCAACCTGGAAGTAGGGAAGGATTTTGTAATTATACTTGTAGAACAGAATTCTTGATTATAAGTAAAAGTAACTCACTACCCAGGAAGGCAAATATAGTCTTGGCTCATCAAATATATAAAAAGAAACTTCTATCATGAATATTAATTTAACAATGGATCTGAAATCATCACTTTATCATGTGGTCCATCTGGGGACGGATTTATGCATAGCCGTACTAAGCGCAAGCCTATGCAGGGGGGCTGATTATAGTAAATCATTGTGTCACTTCTTCTATACATTTAAAGACCAATATTGCAAAGAAAATGCTTCTTTGTATTGCCTACTTAACAGATATTTTTTGTTAAATAGTCTGTGTCTATCAATATTTCGTAATTGTACAACTACTGTATATCCAGTTCAGAGAGGTCAGTTCAATGATAATTTGTATGTAATGTATCACCTCCATTAAACAAAACATCTGTGACTTCCGGAGCTGCTTAAAGAAAGAAAAGGCGAAGCAAAGTTTTTTTGAATAAATAGTGAGTGGCCATTGTGTAATTTACAAGTATTTCCACTTAAGAAAATAAATTGTGTTATACATGCGCACTTGGGAAGAACCCTCAGAGGTTATCTAATGGTAATTAAACTCTAAGTCAAAGGTTGTTACTATTGCCTGATGCTTCTTCTCCTCTTCTCTCCCTTGTAGATCTGACGACCAGCAGCACTACTGACTTCCTCTTAAGGGGTTACGCCGCCATTTTGAGCCAGTCTAACCCGTTGACTTGCATCTGAAAGATGTCTCACTTGTTTTGTAATCTTTTTTTGTTTTTGCCCAAAATGTATGGATGGGGGTCACGTTCAAAGTGCCCTAACTCTTTATCACTCTCCTGTGTTTTATCGTAGAAATGAAATAACAATAACGAGGAGGCTGAGCACATAGATTTGTTACCTGTTGTTCCTCCATCTGAAACATCAGTGCTGGATAAAATTACACAAGGGCAAATTAGCAGCACGTTGTCAAGATCAAGGGCAGATACAAGTTCGCTAAGCTATTTCTCAGATCAAGCAGGCTGGCCAGTAAATGAAGGTATTAGGGACTACTTCAGATTTAACAATCCCAACCAAAATATGGGTGACTTTTCTGACACTGTTAGAAAATATGAGGCTGTGAGCAGGAGCTTAACTAAAAAACTAACTCAAAAATATGGTTACTGTACTCTCCATCAGCTGGGTCTGTGTATTGCCATTGCTGTGTGCTTCTCTGTAAAAAAGATGCCTCTTTTAGTTCAGTATACAATGATGAGTAATTCTAATCACTTATCTGAACACGAAACATCAACCAAACACATTAACACCGTGCTAACTCATTCATTGCATGGAACAATTGATACTAGAATTGATTCCAGTCTATTCAAGGATATAACTGTGCAGCTTGTGCACTGGTGTACTGAAAAGCATACTTACCACTATAAAAGTCCTAGCTTCCCAAGGTCTGTCTTTTTGTAGTGAGAATGAATAACTTTCTTCTCTAAACATTCTCAGTTTTTTGGGGTGCCTATAGCTCATTAGTGAATTCCATTCCATCTTGTCTGATCACCTTACTAAGTACAGATTCAAACCTGTGGTCGGATGAATTACCTGTTCTCTATGACATGTGATGAGCTTTTTCACATCATGTCTGTCAAAGTATTTTTTCTGTATTTTTAGATTCCACACCAGTATCATTCACAATGATCAGCTTGCTCTGAACATTTGGTATGTACAACAGGATATATGGTAGCTGTTATGGATCTATGTGTAATCAGCTAGGGTATGGAATGTCCATAATAACAAATATAATAATAATAATTATTATTATAATAATAATAATAGTATATATATTCATTGAAGGCACTGCTCCTCTTCACTCCTAAAACAGTTCATTATTAGATTTAAAAAAACATTTAAAAGAAAAATATTTTAATGTGATACAACTTGGCAGTAGTCTGTAGTGTGGTGGGGTCCAGACATCCTTCTTTCCTATGTCTCAATATGTGGTAAACCTGGCTCTGAGTCCACCTTAAGAAAGACTTTGCTAGTTACACCACTTATTAATAAGGAAACTTAATATAATCAAAATGATTATCATATCAAAATTCTTGTAACTATTTTAGTGTACCAGCTTTTATATAAAAATGTTCTTCAGAAACTGGATGTAGTTCTAACAATATTTAGAATAGGAAATGACATTGGATGGAAAAATTGCTGCTAGAGAAATCTAAAGCAGATGGTGGTCTGACCTTTTTTCAAGCTGAGTTTTGGAAAGTGAACAGTCAACACTATAGTACTCTTTTAGGAGACATTTTGCCCTGAATGTATACCTATATGGCTTGTTATGGAAAAGATTTAAAGCATTTCTTCTGTTTTCTATGTCTTGCTGTATATGCCCATATCCACCAATTTAAACTGATACAGTAAATAACCAGTGTTACATAACTGACTGAGAATTTGGCATCACTGCAGACAATATCTTAAGTCCAAAGTGTCACTGTCAGTTGCACCTTTAGAAACTAACCAAACACTTTCTACCTCATTTAGTTACCCATATTCAGCGTGTGGAAACTGCATCACAAAGAAACCTTCAGAGGTTTGTACCTCAACAATTATAAGCAAGTCAGACATATTCATAGAGTTAACACTGCAATGCATGTTTGCATATCCTCAACACAATAAAGTGGCAGGGTACAATATACTAAATAGTGACGAGTGAACCCTGTGGACTGGTGTTGTGATGTGAAATTTTGCATACAAGTTGATAAATATTTTGTATGTCTTTATTTGTAATTTAGGCATAGAAATGCAATATTAGTGTTACATTAGTGAGAAGCATTCATGTTTACCCCTGCTTTTTAGGAATGGGTCTCTTTGAATTTTACGACAGAGTTGGGGGGAAGTGCCTTACACAAGTTTAGCTAATGTTTCTCTGAAGTCTCTCAGTCAACACCCATAGGAAAGTCAGGCTGCCTAACTGGCAAACTTTAGCTCAACAAATGGTTTTGGGGGGTGGCAGGTGTAAAGATGTTCTATCCCCCCATTGGTCTGAAGTATGGTTGTTTGGAACTGGCTTGTATTAAAAGTCTTTAAGTACCATGACATCCTATTGACTCTAGGGGTTGGACAGAGAATCTATAAATTTGCTCACTCTCTCACTCTCTCTCTTACCAAACTGATGCATGAACTGAAAAGGGCAATACAATGAAGAGCACAGCTCGGCAGCCATATTGAGACAGGCATGCAGCCTGTTCTAAAGAAATCTGACCATAAATGATGCCTTAACTAGAGACGTTTTAAGTAAATGACAAGTCTGTGTGCTGCCTGAAACTACACATCACCATTTATCAGGTTGTACGGTTGCCAATGTTCAAATGTACTGTGCATATTGTTATTATTTATGAATATTACCAATAATACATTGTTTAAATTGTAACTTAAATCTTGCTTGTCTTTTACTACACCTAATTGCCTGAGGTTATAGATGTAGAAGGGAAGGTGGGGAGAGGTTATACACTATAATACCTTATAAACAGTGGTAAGTCTGTGGGATTTGAGGCATTCTGACAAAGGCTACATATTAATAATACAAAAGGGGAAAGTAGAGCAATATATAACTCTACCAAGATAAAACAACTGGCTAAATCATGGAAATGTTTGTGAACTTCGTCAAAGTTCAGGATGAACAGAACTAGTTTTGAGAGGCTTAAAATGGTGCAATTGTCTTTTATGTGTGCCAGAGGGCTAGGAAAGCTTCTGTCAACTATATTGGACTGATTATAGTGGCTAAAAATGTGATATGAGCTGGGAGGCGCCAGTGCCAGCCACTGCACTACCATGCCTCAAAAAACAATGGAAATGGAATGATAACCACATGGCCACCAATTAGCACACACACACACACACACATATATATATATATATATATATATATATATATATATATATATATATATATATATATATATATATTTGCCACTTCCTGTCTTCCCCTTTAAAAGCCTCTACCTTTTTCCCTATTCCCTCAGTTCTGTTTTGGACTCGGTTATGTGCACAGCAGTGCTATCATTTAAAACGTCAATTTGCAGCCAGGAAACCAAATATACGCATGGCTGCCCCAAACCTTGCTATGGCTCTTTGTGGCTTTTGTGACAACATACTTATATAAACATAAACACTCCTTTTTGTTTCTGCCATGTGTAATGTTGAGGGATTTGCGCATACATATACGCTTTTGTATTTCCGTCTGTTTTATTAAATTCAAAATAAGCCATTTATTTTGTATTTCTATTTTTCACTACCTTTAACGCTTCTGCTTCTTTGCCCTCTTTAAATTGAATCATATTCTGACCTGGCAAATGAATCGGTAATAATTCAACAGAATGACTTCAACTGTGCATTTGCACTTCCATTAAATGCCACCCGCTTTCCATTGCATTAACGTATTGAGTATCTAAATATGCTTAAACTTTGTTGAGACTGTTCTTTGGATAAAGCTATCATGCCCCTTTATGAATGTACTTGTGGATGTACTTAATACTCATAACTGATACACAATACTTGACATTAATATAGACAATCAAATCGTATGAGCAAATACGGGTTATATGGTACAATCATTGAATTATAAATCATCACAATTTTACCATCTTTACGTGATAAGTGTGTTGTTCGTGACGATTACCTCTTCGGTGATAATCTGGAAAGCCAGCTTTAGTCATATCTGTTGATTGAACAAACACTTTAAGAAATTTGTTTTAACACTTTTTCTCTTTTGAGTCCAACATACTGAATCTTATGTTGTCCGTGAGACGTGTTTGATGACTTTGTACCATAATTCAGGAATTTCAGCAAGACAAACCGATCTACATCATCAGCAGTTAATAGTTTATTTTGCAAAGTAACCAAATAATGCATATGAGGTAAACCCCATTTATGAAATTCGATCGTGTAAATGTATGCTCTGATTTGACCGAACACCGTTTCGATTCGATGCTGCATCGCTTCTCCATGAACATAAATATACATTTACCGAATTGTGGTTTCTTCGAAATGAAACTTGTCGTAGCTTTTATTGTTGTGGGACCACAGATTCTCATAGTGTATGGTCCATTATTGTGTAAATCTACGTTTTGAGCATTAAATGATGTGAATGCGATCAGATTACTGTAGACTCAGATATTTTGCCTGTAGTGTTTGTGGATTTCACTTTCACCAAACAACAAATCTTTTAATTCTCGCGGATATGCCTCTTCATTGGGAGGAAACACTACTTTACCCTGATGACAGCACGAATTAGACGATCTACAAGTCTTCGACTTAAACTTTAAAGCCTTACAATCTATACTAATAAAAGGCAAAGCCCTCACTGACTCACTCACTCACTCACTCACTCACTGACTCATCACTAATTCTCCAACTTCCCGTGTAGGTAGAAGGCTGAAATTTGGCAGGCTCATTCCTTACAGCTTACTTACAAAAGTTGGGCAGGTTTCATTTCGAAATTCTACCGGTAATGGTCATAACTGGAACCTATTTTTTCGTCCATATACTATACTATACTAGACTTCTGCTCGATGCCCGTGGGAGGTGGAGTTACGAATCCAATACTGCCGCTAAATATTCACAGGTGAAGGACCGTGCTTATGCAGAGGAAAATGTGACGGTCAGGGTGGTGTTTGGCACAAACTCAGCGAAAATGCGAGAGAAACTTTTAAGTGCCGGGTCTTAGCTATCATTAAATACAGCCGTGGATATTGCACGAGATGGCACCAGCACAGCTGGGAACCTTCGATGCATGTACACCGAGCGGCTCACGTGAAATGACGCAGTGCACATACAAAAAGCAACAGTTCCAAAGGGGGCTGAACAAAAACCGAATTACACAATTGAGAAGGCAGCAAAAAAATATGAAGCGTGTGATACATACAAGCATATTCATAAGTGCAGCTACTGCAGAAACAAAGCACACGGTGGAATCCCACGTAATTTAGTGCCTGCCCATATAAGGCCATCCGTCAGCGGCAATCCAATAGAAACACTGCCGCTAAATATTCATGGGTGAAGGACTGTGCTTATGCAGAGGAAGATGAGATGGTCAGGGTGGTGTTTGGCACAAACTCGGCGAAACTGCGAGAGAAACTTTTAAGTGCTGGGTCTTAGCTAACATTAAATACAGCCGTGGACATAGCACGAGATGGCACCAGTACAGCTGGGAACCTTCGATGCATGTACACCGAGCGGCTCACGTGAACTAACGCAGTGCACAGATAAAAAGCAACAGTTCCAAAGAGTGCTGAACAAAAACCGAATTACACAATTGAGAAGGCAGCAAAAAAATATGAAGCGTCTGATACATACAAGCATATTCATAAGTGCAGCTACTGCGAAACAAAGCACACGGTGGAAAAGTCAAGGTCCCGCTAATGGAAGACAGTGTAAAAAAACGTGCATGCAGTGTGTCACGTCTCAGATAAAGAAGAAGACGAGCTGTTTATTGATGCAGTAAGAAACGAATCGATGAATGAAACCTGTTATCTTTACAACGATTGACAAACACGGAATGTAACTTGAACACAACACATACTACAAATACGAACCTGATTGAAAGAAATAATGATAATCAAATCCTTGATGACAGTAACACTCATAACACTCACAAAACAATTACTGTATTTTGACAATCATGTTACGTTATTTTTAAAATGTTCCCCTTTCTTTTTCATAACTTTTTTAACACACTACTTCTCCGCTGCGAAGTCGAGGGTATATATATATATGTATATATATACCCCGATCTACATACTCTCAAATAGAGTCTAGCGCCGACGACCGAGGTTTGATTCCTGAGATGGGGTGCACTGAGTATGTACTGATGACCCCAAATTTAGGGCTTAAACACGGTCGTGTACTCTTTGCATTATTTCACAGTAAAACTATTTCAATATATATATATATATATATCATATATATATATATATATATATATATATATATACACACACATACATATATATCAGCGCTTCCTGATTCATTTTACCCTCGCATCCCCTTGGTTTGAGACGTATGAAGAAATATGTGGTTAACGCAGAAAGACAAATCACCAATTGAAGCTTTATGAATAATGGACACTTTATTCGCCATCAATGAATGTTTTGGTAAAGCCATACTCAGTGTAATCATTAGAAGAACGGTAAAAAAGTAAGAGCGAGGAGAGGGTGACTTATTAAGGCATGCAGGTGAAACCACAATAGCACTCGTGCTCGATGTAGTGCGCGTCAACTCGATCTAAATTGGGCGATCACATTCGAAAAAAAATATCTTTTCAAGTTCTATTTAGTCGACACAAATATCTTTGGTTGGAATGTAAGGCGAATTTACTCTTTACATTTGTATGGTGAAGAAAATTTATGCATTGATGCCTACATTTAACTTACATTCCAACCAAAAATATTTCTGTCGACTAAATAAAAATTCCTTCTATTTAAAATTTAAATAGAACTTGAACAGATACGATAGTTCATAATATCCACGCAGACTTGCACATAAGAGCGGGAGTCATCCGTTTTAAAAAACAGCGTATTGCACTGATACAAAATAGCTTGTCCATTTAATTATTTAGGAATGGATAAATAAATTAAGATTTTGTACAAATAATGTTTTTCATTTTTCTTCCTTGATGGATTCTAGCACCCCCAGCAACAGTTGCTTGCACCCCAAAGAGTGTATATATATATATATATATATATATATATATATATATATATAATATGTGTGTGTATATGTATATATGTAGATATATATGTATATGTATATATATGTTTATATATGTGTGTGTATGTATATATATATATATACTGTATATATATACAGTATATGACAGCAACACTCATCACTCACAACAGTGACAAAACAATTACATTGACAATCATGTCACGTTATTTTCAAAATGTTTCCTTTTCTTTTTCATTACTTATTTAGCACACTACTTCTCAGCTGCGAAGCGCGAGTATTTTGTTAGTAGCTATATAATTCTGACATATCACCTATGTCCATATATTCAAGCTCTTTTTGCTGTTCCGTTATTTCAACGAGTAATAATTTCTGTTTGTCTGTGCTAATGTAATCTTTACTATTTTTTCTTGATACTTTTGAATTTTACTACTTTCATATTCTTTAACTTGCTCTGCATGTGTATCACACCTTTTTTTTGAGCCTTTCATATATCTCTGCTTTCACAATCTCTAACCCGCTCTGCATGTGTATCACGCCAACGTTTTTGAACATCTTTATTAAGTTTTTTATTTCTGATCCCAATTGGACCTAGAGGTTTTCAACTCCACTTGGTCTGGGCTGATTATTACTTTCCTTATTTTCTGAATTTGCACATAAATTATTATTGTTCTTTTTTGCCTTATTTTCTCTCCAACACTTTCGTGTCTCTTTTCGACACACTGCTCTTTCTTCTTTGCTTAGTCGTTAACGTGTCACATAGAACGTATATAATTTTTAAGAGATGGGAGCACATGAATTGTGTCTGCCAAAAACATTCCAACAACTGAGAGGTTAAATGTCCATGATCTTGTTTTAAATTGTTTGTAAGTACGGCAGATGTACAGGTAGTCTTGTGGGACTTCAAAGTGTTTTCCGAGAAGATCAAGTCTCGACCCAAGATTTTTTTATTATAATATCCATGTCATATATTCATATACATATATATACAGTAGATACTGTAATGGGCCACCAGGTCCCCTGCCCAGCTAGGATGTCCCTTCTGCTTATGTTCCAGGGGAGCAGCCATGGTCTCCTCAGTACCTTCCCTGGGATGCTTGGTGGCAGCGTCCCTGGTTGATGATGATGCCTCAGTTTCCCGCAGGGTTTCATGGGAGATGGAGTTCTCCTCATCCCTGTGCGGACCAGGACGAGGTTGCCTGAGAGGAGTGGTGGTGCCAGCGCTAGCGAAAGATTGTTGTGTTGACAGTAAGGTACTTTGGGACTGTGTTATACCTGTAGGGTTAATGGGGAAAACGTGCGCACAGGGGAAGAGTGTTTTGAGCTGTACTTAAGTGCTTGGGACTGTGTTATGCCTGTGGGGTTCATGGGGAAGACGTGCCCCACAGGTGAAGAAAAATAAAAGATTTCTGTTCTATTTATACATGCCTCAGTGTGAATCTGTACTGGGTCAGATGCTTATATAGCGCCTTATTCACAATACATACATATATACAGTATATACATATAAACATACAGGTATGTATATATACACACTATATAATGTATATCAGAGGTGACTGCTCTAAGACTTAAAGGGAAGCTTTGCCTTCTCTAAAATGTCACAAAAAATTTGTCAAATATGCACTGTTGTATTTACATGGCTAGTACATTCAGAAACGGCAATAATTTCTTGCGAGATGTCTAACATGATTTTTTTCCTCATACATTCCCGAGACCGCATGATCCATTAAAACCCACTGAACTGCAGCTTCACTGGACTTCAATGGCACTTCAGAATATGCCTTATTTTCAATGCAACAAAGCTAAATGTTTATTGGACAAATGCTTCAAAACATCATTTTCATGTAAGCTTGGCAGTGGGCTGGTCAACTCTCCTGGTCTACTCTCCTGGTATGACAAGGTGAGCTGACTTAACTGGAAATGCTGTACTATTGACCATGCATGTGAATGAAACCACCTCAGGTTGTTTGATCAAAGCTGGATTTTGGGAATCTGCCTAAATTTGACAGGGCATACAAAAAACATGAGAAAAGCAATGAACACGTGAGTTCATGTGCACGGTTAAGTTGTATTGGCAGGGTCAGAGTAGAACATGCAATTTATGATGGTGTTCGCATTTAGGTGGTAAAACACAATACAACAATGAGAAAAAACAAGTCCTTTCTTAACTGTCTAATTGATGTTGCTTCACTGCTTGGGCTTCAAGACCTGGCATTCAGATGGCATGATGGAGTAGTGAATTTGCTAACAAGGGGAATTACAGATAATTCATTGAAACATCATGTGATTCTGTCTTGGCCACACACTTCCAGTCATTTTCTGTGTTTTCTGGCATGTCCCATTCCATTAAAAATGATTTGATTTCTGTTATTGTAGCCACTGTTGATGAAATCAAAGGTCAAGTTCAAACTGCTCCCTTTTTTGCATAGCAAGTAGATGAGATAACTGACATTTCATGTCATGCACAACTGTCATAGTTTGATACTGCAGGTCAAATTCCGGAGTGATTTGTTGGATTTCTTGATGTTTCAGACAAGTGAGATGTGAGTTTGTCCTTGATGTTTTAAATGAAAACATGCAGGACTACAATTACAATGAAAAACTTATGGATCAGACCTATGATGGGGCTGCAGTCATGGCTTTCTCTCTAAATGGACTTTAGGCTAAAGTTAAAGGAATGCTTCTCAATGCAATGTTTGTACACTGCTATGCACATAGACTAAACCCGATGTTGTCTCAGAGGCAAAATTCTTGTCTGATTCCAGAATGTTTTTTGCATCTGTCTCTGTGTTTGCCAATTTTTTTTCTAAATCTACCAAGAGGATGTCTTTTCTCAAGTCTGTAGAGTTTTCAAGGATACCCAGAAATTCTCCTACTCGGTAGAACTTTTCATCACGAATAGTGAGCAATGTGGCGAACAACTATTATGAGTTCCTTCAGACTTTTGAAAATATTATCGAGGATGAGACCATAGTAGATGAGGACACACTCAATGCTGCCAAAGACTTCTTCAGGACACTGGAGGATTCTGAGTTTGTTTTCATGTTGAACACATATGGACAAATATTCTATGGATGATCTTTACTGCAAACAAATAATTGACAGTTTCCTTACTTTTGCAAAGGAGAAGAGGTCAGAGGAGGCTTTCAAAGCTATTTATTTAGTACTAGGGTGTTATACCATGTTAGCTATTATGAATGTAGAGAAAAGCCAAGTAAAATGACACCTTTTATTGGCTAACTAAAAAGATTATAATATGCAAGCTTTCGAAGCAACTGAGTTTTTGTACAAAAAGAAAGGATGGCAGAATTTACATATTAATAACATGATGCAATAATTGTATATATACTGTATATATATATACAGTCATGTGAAAAATTAGGACACCCTTTGAAAGCATGTGGTTTTTTGTAACATTTTAATAAATGGTTATTTCATCTCCGTTTCAACAATACAGAGAGATTAAAGTAATCCAACTAAACAAAGAAAACTGAAGAAAAGTCTTTTCAAGATCTTCTGTAAATGTCATTCTACAAAATGCCTATTCTAACTGAGGAAAAAGATAGGACACCCTTGCCCCTAATAGCGAGTGTTACCTCCTTTGGCTGAAATAACTGCAGTGAGACGGTTCTTGTAGCCATCTACCAGTCTTCGACATCGGTCTGAGGAAATTTTACCCCACTCCTCAATGCAGAACTTTTTCAGCTGTGAGATGTTTGAGGGTTTCTTGCACGTACAGCCCTTTTCAAGTCACCCCACAGCATCTCAATGGGATTCAAATCTGGACTTTGACTTGGCCATTCCAGGACTCTCCATTTCTTCTTTTCAGCCAATCTTTGGTTGATTTACTAGTATGTTTTGGGTCATTGTCATGTTGCATGGTCCAGTTCCGCTTCAGCTTTAATTTTCTAACTGATGGTCTCACATGTTCTTCAAGCACCTTCTGATACACAGTAGAATTCATCGTGGATTCTATGATGGTGAGCTGACCAGGTCCTGCTGCAGCAAAGCAGCCCCAAACCATGACACTTCCACCTCCATGCTTCACAGTTGGTATGAGGTTCTTTTCTTGGAATGCTGTGTTTGGTTTACGCCAAACATGTCCTCTGCTGTTGTGTCCAAATAATTCAATTGTGGACTCATCTGTCCAAAGAACATTATTCCAGAAGTCCTGGTCTTTGTCAGCTTTATCTCTGGCAAATGTCAGTCTGGCCTCGATGTTTCTCTTGAAAGCAAAGGTTTCCTCCTTGCACACCTCCCATGCAAGTTAAACTTGTACAGTCTCTTTCTGATTGTAGAGGCATGTACTTCTACATCAACAGTAGCCAGAGCCTGCTGTAGTTCTCGAGATGACACTTTAGGGTTTTGGAGACCTCTTTTAGCATCTTGCGGTCTGCTCTTGGGGTGAACTTGCTGGGGCGACCAGTCCTGGGCATGTTGGCAGTTGTTTTGAAAGCCCTCCACTTGTAGACTATCTTCCGGACAGTGGAATGGCTGATTTCAAAATCTTTTGAGATCTTTTAAATCCCTTCCCAGACTCATAGGCTGCTACAATCTTTTTCTGAAGTCCTCTGACAGCTCTTTTGTTCTCACCATGGTGCTCACTCTCACTTCAACAGTCAGGAGCACACCAAACTAAATGTCTGAGGTTTAAATAGGGCAAGCCTCATTCAACATGCAGAGTAACGATCTACTAATTATGTGCACCTGGTGTGATATACCTGTGTGAGATCTGAGCCAATTTAAGAGGGAATACATGTGAGGGTGTCCTATCTTTTTCCTCAGTTAGAATAGGCATTTTGTAGAATGACATTTACAGAAGATCTTGAAAAGACTTTTCTTCAGTTTTCTTGTTTAGTTGGATTACTTTAATCTCTCTGTATTGTTGAAACGGAGATGAAATAACCATTTATTAAAAATGTTACAAAAACCACATGCTTTCAAAGGGTGTCCTAATGTTTTCACATGACTGTATATACTAGCAAAATACCAGGCTTCAGAGCGAGAAGTAGTGTGTTAAAGAAGCAATGAAAAGAAAAGGAAACATTTTGAAAATAACGTAACATGATTGTCAATGTTATTGTTTTGTCACTGTTGTGAGTGATGAGTGTTGTTGTATATATATATAAATATATATATATATATATTTACACACACACACAAACATATATATATACATATCTATACATATACACATACATACACACACATATATACACACAAATACATATATATATACATACACACACACATATATAAACATATATATACATATACATACATATCTACATATATACACACACAGCTATTTCGTATCAGTGCAATACGCTGTTTGTTAAAACGGATGACACCGCTCTTACGTGCAAGTCTGCGTGGATATTATGAACTATCGTATTTGTTCAAGTTCTATTTAAATTTTAAATAGAAGGAATTTTTATTTAGTCGACAGAAATATCTTTGGTAGGAATGGTAAAACAGACAGGAATATTATTCCTGAATAAATCAACTCAAACCTTAAACAACTTATAATATTTTGCTCTCCATAAAAATATATCCTGTCTAAATTATACAAGTTAGAAATAAAGTAAACATTAAAAGAACAAACATTCAAATTTCTTTACTCTTATGTAATTTTATATTTTATAAAAAATAAACTTAGATTTTAAATATCCCAAAAGATTTTGCTCTCCATAAAAATATATCCTGTCAAAATTATACAAATTCAAATATGAACATGCTGCATAACAAAACCTAGAAATATAAATAAAATGTGTTCCTTTCAGCAATAACAAATCAAATCATTCAGTTGTCTTTGCTCATATGTCATTTTAGAGCTGGACGCCTGGCATCTTTTTTTGGCAACAGGTTCGTTTCTGTTTGGTGTGAGGTTCTGTGTTGTGGAGATTCTCAGGATGGATTGCAGGTGCTCATCAGTGAGGCGACTCCTGTGTGCTGTTTTGTTAGTCTTTATCACTGAGAAGAGCTTCTCACACAGATATGTGCTACCAAACATGCACAAGGTTCGAGCCGCATGTAGACGGACTTTTTGTTCTTCAAAGTCACCAAAGCGCCGTGCAAACTCAGTGCGCTCAGTTTATCAGCAAAGTGCGATTTGGGAACACCGTAGTGACGACTTGGTTTAACATTACTTGGTAACAGGGAAAGTGGGGCAAGTGGTTGTGTCTCCCATAAAAGCAGCCTCAATTGAAATCACTTTGTGATTGTGCACGGTAAAACGTCCGCTGAAGTGTCAGATTCTTATTTAATTCTTCTGCTTTCTGTATCTTCTGCATTGCATTCAGGTCTTTCAGGTTACCCTGATGTTTTGTTTTATAGTGCCGTCTTAGATTAAATTCTGTAATTACAGCCACATTAGCTCCACAAATGAGACACACGGGTTCAGTAAACATATACTCAGCCTCCCATCGGTTTTAAAGGCTCTATTTTCAGAATCAACTTTTCTCTTCAGCATCGTGTGAGCTAGCTTCGCAATAACTTGCAGCATCTTAAGGTAGACTTGATTACGCGTAACGTAAGGCAGCAAGGCAGCTGAAGCGCTGCATTATGGGATCTGTAGTTTATTGTGTTACCAGCGCTTCATATACCCGGCTTTAATAACAATAATACAGTATATAAAATGATCTCGGGCGGATATAATTACACGCGGGCGGATGTGGCCCGCGCCCTTGAGTTTGACACATATGGACTAAATAGAACTTGAAAAGATATATTTTTTCAAATGTGATCGCGCAATTCAGATAGAGTTGACGCAAGACTACAGCCTGCATGCCTCAATAAGTCATCCTCCCTTGCCCTTACTTTTTACCGTTCATCTAATGAATACACTGAGTATGGCTTTACCAAAACAATCATTGATGGCGAATAAAGTATCCATTATTCGAGTATGTAGATCGGGTTATATATATATACATATATATATACCAGCGTATCGCAGCGAGAAGTAGTGTGTTAAAAAGCTAGAAAAGAAAAGGGAACATTTTAAAAATAACGTAACATGACTGTCAATATACAGTATTTGTTTTGTGAGTGTTACTGAGTGTTGCTGTCATCAAGGATTTGATTATCATTATTTCTTTCAATCAGGTTCGTATTTGTAGGATGTGTTGTGTTCAAGTTACATTCCGTGTTTGTCAATCGTTGTAAAGATGACAGGTTTCATTCATCGATTCGTTTCTTACTGCATCAATAAACAGCTCGTCTTCTTCTTTATCTGAGACCTGACACACTGCATGCACGGGTTTTTACACTGTCTTCCTTTAGCGGGACATTGACTTTTTCCAACGTGTGCTTTGTTTCCGCAGTAGTTGGATTTATGAATATGCTTGTATGTATGAGACGCTTCATATTTTTGCTGCCTTTTCAATTGTGTAATTCGGTTTTTGTTCAGCCTCTTTGGAACTGTTGCTTTTATCTGTGCACTGCGCCAGGTCACGTGAGCCACTCGGTGTACATGCATCGAAGGTTCCCAGCTGTGCTGGTGCCATCTCGTGCTATGTCCATGGCTGTATTTAATGTTACCTTAGTCCTGGCACTTAAAACTTTCTCTCGCAGTTTCGCTGAGTTTGTGTCAAACACCACCCTGACCATCTCATCTTCCTCTCCATAAGCACAGTCCTTCACCCGTGAATATTTAGTGGGAGTTTGCTATTGGATTGCGCTGACGGATGGCCTTATATGGGCAGGCACTAAATTACAAACGCCAGCGCAGCCTGTCTATGAACTTAATTTAAAGTGTAGGTTTACATCGTGCTTTGTTTCAAGTAGCAGAACTCATGAATATGGTTGTATATGTCACTCGCCGCTTCTTATTGTTTAGCTGCCTTCTCAATTATATAATGCATGTTTTCTTCAGCGCTTTTTGAGGTCTTCTTGGTTTTCTATGTACTGCGTGATTACGTGGGAGGCGTGATGATGTCACACGAAACTCCGCCCCACGGCGTTGAAGCTCATCTCCATTACAGTAAATGGAGAAAAACTGCTTCCAGTTATGACCATTACGCGTAGAATTTCGATATAAAACCTGCCCAACTTTTGTAAGGAAGCTGTAAGGAATGAACCTGCCAAATTTCAGCCTTCCACCCACACGGGAAGTTGGAGAATTAGTGATGAGTCAGTGAGTGAGTGAGTGAGTGAGTGAGTGAGGGCTTTGCCTTTTATTAGTATAGATATATATATATATATATATATCTTGTCACGCATGCGCGATTAGGAGACCGCGGATGGATCTTAAAACTCGTCGAAGGATGTTCGCCGGTGGGGAATGGTGGGGTACTAACCTTGTTTCTTTGTTTTACAGAACTAAAGACACTCCGCCATAAAGACCTTGCCCGCAGTACGAACACTTCCGCCCTTCCTCCGCCATCTTCAATGGCGTCACAAGTCCCATCATCCATCACGACTCCTTCCCAGCATTCCTGCACTTCCGGCTCCTCCCATATAAAAATGGCCATGAAACTTGTTTTGTTTATGTATGACCGTTTATTTTTCTTTGAAAAAAGTCTGGAGTGTCGACAATATAAGGCGCCGGAAAACCCCAAACCTTTTTGTTGCCTCCTCTTGCATCTTTTACATTGGCGTAATCGGCAGGATATTTGTCCGATAAATATGTCTGAAGGACAGGACTTGAACACGGTACTCCAGGGGATGAGTGCCCAAATCGCCGCCCTGCAACAAGCACAGGCCGTGACCAACCGGAAGTGGGAGCAAACGAAGGCCCAGCTGGCCGAGGCCCGGAGAGCAAGACCTGACCCACTGCGTCTCACGCCTCCACCCCTAGTGCCTATGACAGAGGCCGATGATGTCGAGTCATACCTCGGCATCTTCGAGAGGACGGCCACCCGGAACGAGTGGCAGCGGTCAGTGGCGTCCATCCTGGCGCCCTACCTGAAGGGACCCGCGCAACGCGCTTACTACAACCTCCCCGAGGAGGAGGCCGCCAAGTACGACATCCTGAAACAGGAGATCCTGGCACGCTACGGCATAACGCCGGGCCAGCAGGTGGCTGAATGGAGAACCTGGCAGTTCGACCCGGAGAAGGCATTCGAGTTCTGGGGAAAGATTGGGCGATGGCTACGGCCTGAAGGCCCCCAAGCTGAAGCGCCACAAAGAACCAAAGAGAAGCCGGCCTCTCCGCGCTGTTACAAGTGTGGGGAGACCGGCCATCTACTACCGACCTGTCCACTCAACACAACAACGGAGCCGATGGACTGTACCTGGACTTCTAGAGAAAGGTACTGTACTCCGTCTCACCCGCTGGCAAGTCCGAACACGGGAGTGGTGTTGTTAAATGGGCACTCGGTGGTGGCTTTGTTCGACTCCGGCAGTAACATTACCATTGTTGCTCGCCGTTTCGTGTTACCGCGACAGTGGCTTACGCAGCATTTACAAGTCACCTGTGTACACGGGGAGACCAGGTCGTACCGTTCCGCCCGGTGCTACATTACCTGGAAGGGGCAGGTTTCCAGTTTGATGGTCGCGGTGTTGCCTGAACCCCCCTATCCGGTAATCTTGGGACAAGACTGGTCACAAATTAACTGCGGTAAGACGAACACCGCTCCCTGAGCTTCCTTAGGTCTAGCAATGAGGGCACGAACCGGTCTCCATGCCATGCTCAGGGGCAAGCCAAGATGGCGCAGGCACGTCGGGAAATGCTTCTCGAGCAACGTCCTCTGAACCGGAAACATCCACTGAGGAAGGGACAAGCCAGGGAACACTTCCACCAAGCCCTTCTCAAGATCCATTGAGCAACTTGGACCATCAGTTTCGGTCCACGCCTGCGTCATTTAAAAGAGAACAGTGGAATGACGATTCCCTACGCTTTGCTCGGAATGCAGTTGTTCTTCCTGGTAGCACACACGCTGACGGTTCCATGCCATGCGAGCCCTTCTTTGTGTTAGAAAATGATCTGTTGTATCGGGTGGCAACTCACGAGGGTGAGGTTAGGAAGTTGCTGCTAGTGCCACGTACCTTCCGGCGGGAGGTGTGTGAACTAGCGCATGCCCACCTCTTAGGCGCCGAAAAAACATTGGAGAGAGTCAAACTCTGCTTTTACTGGCCCGGGATCAACGAGGAGGTCCGGCGTTCCTGTCAGTCCTGTCCGGAATGTCAGATTATCCAGATTCCTAGGAGGGACCGCGCTCCTCTCGTCCCTATCCCATTAATAGACGTTTCCTTTGACAGAATAGGGGTCGATTTAGTGGGACCCCTTGAACCCTCAAACCGTGGCTACAAATACATACTAGTCATGGTTGATTATGCAACCCGATACCCAGAGGCGGTTCCCCTGTGCTCCGCTAATACAAAAAACATCGCACGGGAATTAGTCAATTTATTTACAAGAGTGGGTATTCCCAAAGAAGTCCTCACGGACCAGGGTACTCCATTCACTTCGGATACGTTCAAGGAAGTTGCCAGATTACTCCGGATAAAGCACCTAAAGACGTCTGTCTACCACCCCCAAACAGATGGATTGGTGGAACGCTTTAATCAGACGCTCAAACAGATGCTTCGCAAGGTAGTCAGCGCCGATGGCAGGAATTGGGACCAACTCCTACCGCTCGTCCTTTTTGCCTACCGGGAGGTACCCCAGGCTTCCACGGACTTCTCCTCTTTTGAATTATTGTATGGGCGACAACCCCGGGGACTTTTGGACATCCTAAAAGAGGGCTGGGAGGCCGAGCCCCTTCCCGCCTCTAATGTGTTGGAGTATGTTGCGCAACAGGCTCGCAAAAATCAGGCCTATCCTAAAGGATCACGTGACTCGTGCGCAGGCAGCGCAGGCCCGGTGTTACAACCGTAACTCCGTCCTCCGAGAGTTCCGCCCGGGGTATCGAGTGATGGTACTCGTTCCCACCTCCCATTCCAAGCTGCTAGCTCATTGGCAAGGGCCATACGAGGTTAAGGAGAGAAAAGGGCTCGTCAACTATTTGGTCCTCCAACCTAATCGTCGACCAACCGAGAGGATCTATCACGTCAACTTATTAAAGCCTTGGAAAGACCGGGAAGATTCTCCCAATGCTACTAGGTCCCTCTCCCTATTCGCTGGCGTATTCCTTTAACGGCATCCGTGAAAGAAAAAACAGCCTTTAGCACCCCTAGTGGTCATTGGCAATATAAGGTCCTCCTATTTGGGCTGCACGGGGCCCCAGCGACCTTTCAACGTCTGGTGGATAGAGTGTTGAAACCCCACCAGTCCTATAGTGCCGCCTACCTGGATGACGTAGTCATCTATTCCGGCACCTGGGAGGAACATTTATTGCAGGTCTCAGCGGTCTTCGCGACATTGGCTAAAGCCGGCCTCCGTATTAACCCCCGCAAATGTTTCTTTGGCTTAAAGGAGGCCAAGTATTTAGGCTATCTGGTGGGACGAGGACAGGTGAGACCACAATGTTCCAAAGTTAAAGACATCCTGGAATAGCCCCGTCCGAGTACCAAGAGACAGGTGCAGGCTTTCTTGGGGCTGGCCGGGTACTACCGCCGGTTCGTACCTCGTTTCTCCGAAAGGGCAGCACCCTTGACTGATTTAACAAAGAAAGGCGCTCCCCTCCACGTGGTATGGAACGATGCGGCGGAACATGCATTCAGTGACTTAAAGAAGGCCCTAACGTCCGCACCTGTGTTAAGGACTCCGGATTTTGGAGCTCCCTTTATCCTCCAGACCAATGCTTCGGACACGGGCTTAGGCGCCGTGTTGAGCCAAAGTATCGATGGTGTTGAACACCCCGTAATGTACCTGAGCCAGAAACTGCTGGACCGGGAGACCCGGTATGCGGCGGTGGAGAGGGAAGCCCTGGCCATAAAGTGGGCCGTGACTTATCTCCGGTACTACCTGTTGGGTCGCGAGTTCACTCTGGTGACTGACCATGCCGCATTGCAGTGGATGTCCCTACATAAAGAGTCAAACCCGCGGGTCACCAGGTGGTTCCTGGACTTACAGCCTTATAAGTTCACGGTCACTTATCGCCGTGGCGGCCTTCAGGCCAACGCCGACGCCGATGCCCTCTCGCGTATCCACGACCTCTCGGTTCGGTCCGCCCGTCCTGACGGCTTCGGGCTAAGGGGGGGGTTTTGTCAGGCATGCGCGATTAGGAGACCGCAGATGGATCTTAAAACTCGTCCTGGGAATGGCGCGGTACTAATCTTGTTTCTTTGTTTTACAGAACTAAAGACACCCCGCCATAAAGACCTTGCCTGCAGTACGAACACTTCCGCCCTTCCTCCGCCATCTTCAATGACGTCACAAGTCCCATCATCCTTCACGACACCTTCCCAGCATTCCTGCACTTCCGGCTCCTCCCATATAAAAATGGCCGCGACGCCTAGTATGCTGTATATATATACCAGTACTGACACACTGCATGATAACGTGCAGTGACTTGAGCATTCATAGTTTCCATACTGTTTCTCTGTATGTTTAGCATTTGTTTGCTCAGAGGTTGAAGCGCTTGCTGCTTCCTGAGCCTCTTCTTTCGTCGGCATCTTTTCACGTTAAAACTGATTAAGTCAGTGTTTGTACTGAAATGACTTAGTACGTTTTCTTAAATTTTTCACTTAAGCTGGCAATGAAGTCTTCAATCTGTCTCAAGAATAATGGCCTGCTTATGGCAGCAGACTCTGGACAAACCAGCATATTTATTCTATTAGACCTCACTGCAGCATTTGACACTGTCAGACATGACATTCTACTGTCCAGAATGGAGAACATGCTGGGTATCTCTGGCATTGCCCTCCAGTGGTTAAAGTCCTATCTGACTGATAGGCAAGAGTTTCTTAGTCTTTGCAACAGCAGATCCAGCTCAGCACCAGTCACACAAGGAGTTCCTCAGGGCTCTGTCCTCGGTCCTCTGCTTCTTTGTATTTATATGCTTCACCTCGGCCATATTATTTGTAGCTTTGGATTGGGTTATCATTTTTATGCAGACGATACTCAACTTTATTTCAATGTTAAAAGTGGAACTTCATCAGAGCTTTCTCAGCTCACAACCTGCCTCAGTGAAATTAATACATGGATGGAACAGAACTCGTTAAAATTAAATTGCAACAAAACTGAACTCCTGCAACTTTGGACTAAAGTGCAAATGAGCTCCTTCCCAGTCCATCTTGGCGGTGATCTCATCAGACCTACCCCTACTGCATAGAATCTTGGTGTCATTTTTGATTCCTCCCTTTCTTATTCCGCCCACACAAACCACATTAAGAAACTTTCTTACTTTCACCTCCGTAACATATCCTGTTTTCGCTCCTTCCTCTCCTTTTCTAACACTGAGAAACTTGTCCATACTTTTATCACATCCCACATAGATTATAGTAACTCGCTGTTGGCAGGTGCCCCTTCTAATCTTATATCTCAGCTCCAGCTTATTCAAAACGCGGCTGCAAGAGTCCTTACAAAGACCAGCAGCAGCAAACACATCACACCCATCCTGCTTCACCTTCACTGGCTGCCTGTGTCTTACAGAATCAAATATAAAATCCTATTAATAACCTACAAAGCCTTAAATAACCTTGCGCCAAACTACATCAGTGACCTTCTCCATCACTATGTGCCTGTCCGTCCAGTAAGTTCCTCTGATTCTGGCAATCTTGTTGTGCCACACACTAATCTGCACTCCATGGGTGACAGGGCCTTCAGCTGTTTAGCTTTTAGCTCTACTTGACTTTATTACCCTTCTTTCAGTTTACCTTTATGTCAAGATGCTCATGTAACCTGTATGTGTGTGTGTGCTAGACCATCAATTATGTTGTCTGTTAGTCTTTTTTCTCTGAATTTACTGTCTTAATCTTCTTTATTTATTTATTTGGTTTGTACAATGCTACATACTGTGTATCCTGCTGTTCTATCTTAAACTCTATGAAGTGCATTGAGCATGACAAAGGTGCAATATAAATAAAATGTATTATTATTATTATTTTATTATTAAGATATGAAAAGGTAGAGATGAGAACGGCGCCTGTATGCATGCACCGCCCTGCTGCGTGCTGCCGAGAGTTGATTATACAATAAATTAAAATAAAAATAAAAAGTGGAATAACCTTGGAGGTCAATTATCACCCAGACAACAGATAATATATATATATATATGTTAGGACCGGGAATCAATTAAAAAAAATAATTAATTAATCACAGAATTATATAGATTTAATCACGATTAATCATATCTTGCATTAAATCATGCAATCATAATATAAATACATAAATCATGAAGTAATTATACACTGGATCACAAAATTAATGTAGAATCAACACTGAATCTGAATACCATCCTAAAAGGCAAGTTGAAAAGAAGACAATAAGAAAACAAGGCCAATGTATTCATTCTCAATTTGGTATGGTATATGAGGCAAAGATGTGTCAAAGTAAAATTAAATTAAATTATATTAAAACGACTGATGACTTTGAATGCACTGCTAAACACTGACTTAATTGAAAAAAGTATATCTTAAATGGGCATACATTAAACTTGTGTTAAAACTCCATAAATGCTACCCTCAATGTTCATCACCTTCAATGACTTCATAATTGTACTCTAAACAAGTGTTTTTCAACTGGTGTAAAATGAGAGATACCTAGGTGTGCTTTATAGGACCACCAGTATGAGCAGGCAAATCGATGAAGCAGCTGGAAAAATGTGTCCATAGTGCTAACTAAGAGGCGTGTCTGTGAACACCAACCTGCAAGCGTTTTTTTTGGGAGTTTTTTTGCCATTCTCTGGTAGTCCCACCCCTTCAGACATTTTAGCATGTTTAAGAGATTTAATGCTTTTGTGGTTGGTAGAATTGTGGTGTGCCATGAGATCTTTTTGGGTTACAAAAAGTGTGCCAAAACAGAAACACGCTTGGAAAACACTGATCTACTTACGCTTTTGACTCCTGGCATGCTAAAAATGTTCTCTGTAGCAGCTATCTTACTTAGAAACTGACACCATGCATTACGTTTGTGGTTAAGTTGTGTTCTTTGCATGCATTAAAAAAGATACTACAAACTGGAATAATGGATAGGGGTAATCATTGCACTTCTGTTACATAGAATTTTGACATTATATTAGAGCACTAACCACTGTAAGCTACCTGGCAGACTGGCAAGTTAAATACTAAGGTACTAGAGACTTATTTTGGTTTTAGTGCCACTCAAAGAAAACATACTGTATTTTACACGTATGTAATAAGACATTGATTTGATCTTCTTACAGAAACATGACATGAAAAAAACCAAAGAGAGCATAAGTTTTACCTTCATTACTTTTCTTTAGTGTTGATCAAGGACTACCTCAAACCCTCCTTCCTTCCACTCCCCTGCATTTATGTTGGTATGTATAAATCAAGGAAATTAATACTAGTACCAGTCACTGACATTTGGCAAGGCATTTATTTGAAACTGCTAAATAAAATTTATATCTCAAAATGTTTAAAGGTAGTATATAAATTCAGTACTATATGTGTATGTAATTCTTAAGGTTCACATTTAACTTTTTTTGTATTATTGTTTTGTAATTAAAAAAAAAAAAATCACATGAAAATGCCACCCTGATCAAAGCACTGCTTTTAACATGTTAAACAGGTCAAATTAATTGCAAAAATGAACATGTTAACTTTCCCAGGTCTAAGGAAGATGGTTATTCTGTTGTTTGAAGTCCTGGCACCAGGCAGTCGCTCAAAGATGTATTTCGTTTCCCACCTTCATGCAGATGCTGTGCACTTTTTTCTCTCCTTGAAGAAGATATAAACACCTCGTAAACAGTAATACATTTTTCATCATTATTAATTTGTTTTCTTTCTTAGGGTGGGGGAGGAATCCTTCAAGGCCTTTTTTGCGATCATAGCTGGTGTAACAAAGGCGCTATATTGGCGCCGACCTAACACAGACTGACACAGAGGCATGTATAAAATAACACAAAACTGTTTTATTTTTCTTCCCCTCTGGGCACACATCTTCCCCGTGACCCACAGGCAATACACAGTCCTAAATCAAGGGACTGGTAAGCACCAGTAACACAAAACACACCCTTCTGGCACCACCATTCCTCCCTTGAAGCTTCATCCTCTCCTCCCGACTCTGGCCACTGAGTGGTGGTGGCTGGCCCCTTCTATAGCCACCCGGATGTGTTTTAGGTGTTTGACCACCTAGTCCTAATTGCACTTCTGGATGGGGTTGAAGAATTGTCCAGTCGGGCTGTGGAATCCAGGCAGCACCCCCTAGCGGCCGCCCCAGCTCCCAACCAGGCTGTGGAGGACTCCATCTCCCATGGAGCCCTGCAGCTGGGCCAGTTCTAGACAGGCATATATGAGGGGGCAGACAGAAATGTGAAGGAGGCACATGGTGGCGACGGAGGCAGGAAAGGGGTGAGGTGTGGGTCGGGGTGCTCTGGATAACTGTTTTTGTCATGTAATTGGATTGCACTTTGTCAGGCCTCTGCCCTAAGACCTGTCCAACTTGGGTGTCCCACCTGAAGGCTAAGCTTCTGCTTGTGTAGCTCTTAGGGTCACTGAGGCACGCAAACCCCCGAACATGATAAGGTGCAATCCCTTAGGAGGAAAACTGAAAAATAAAACAACAAAAAATAAAAAAAAAATATAGTCCTCATCAGATTTTAACAACTAAACACATGACATTTAGCTTAATTGGATGGCCTATATCAAATATATTCAAACCCAACAATAACACTTCTCACTATTGCCAATATTAACAAAACTAAAAAGGGTAGGCCAAGTTAAAAAAAGAAAAAAGAAATCAATTCACCAAGTCTTGAAAAATAAAATTGAAAAATAGAATAAAAAAAATAAAATAAAGAATAAAATAAAATATTCATCCAGATCTTTACAACCAACAACATAAACTGTATCTTAATTGGATGGCCTAATTCTCAAATAAATTTGCAAAATAAAGTAAGAATAAAATAATACCTCTCAATATAGCCAATATTTACAAAACTAAAAAGGGTTGGCATAGTAAATTAAAAAAAACAATTCACCATATCTTTTCCTACAATTCTCAAACTAATTTGTAGAACACAACAGATTTAGAACAGAACATTTGAACTTTTTTCTTCTTTTTTTGTGTTTTTGTCTTGTTTCAAGCTTGTTTGTTTTGCATGTTTCATGGGCCAAGATCACCAAATTCCTCTTTCTTTTATGTAACATGGTGCGATGACAGGGGGTTAGGACCCGTGACAAAGTGGAGAAGGAACTCTCACACGATGCTGAAGACACATCAGTTACCAGGGCTCTTACATACAATTTATGCAACTCGGGAAAGGCTTCCTTGTACTCCTGCAGGAGTTTACACACAGTGGACAGGTCTGTTTCCTTTGAACATTTTTTGAGCAGCATCTGTTTTGCCACAAGAACTTCATTTTTCAGACTTATAACATCTGCTACAGTGCCAGCCATCACAGCCTGAGGGTGCACCAGGGTGGGATCTAGAAATTAGCTATGGCTTTCATCAGGTCAATATTCTTGTGTGAAAATCTAGTTTCCATTTCTGAAATGGCCCTGTCAAGGATGTTGAGCAGGGATCTTTTCAGAGACTGATGGGGGGAAATGGTAGGGTCACCAGAGTCTGTATGGCCCAAAGTTGACAGCACAACACTTTGACCCAGGTGTTTGCTCATTGTTCTCCTTCTCTTTGTTGGATGTGACTCATCCTCAGCAGGAGATGACACTCCCCAACAGTCATCCTCATGGGTGTTTTTTAAGGAGTCCAGTGCTGCACTAACAACCTCAGAAGCACTGCACAGATCAACTGACTGACACTGTAGAATAGCATTTGCTGGTTTTAAGACACCAAGCACCCACACTAGGAACTTTCCAATCTCAAAGAAGTGATGCCTCTTAATTTGGCATCACAGGTCTACTGCAGCATCATCATCCTCTGTCATCTCAGATAGGATGCTAAGGATTTGTTCTTGATTGTCCACAGTGCACCTTGTCACCTCATAGTGGCTTGTCCATCAAATCTCAAGCAGCCTTTTTAGACAAGGTGCATCATGTTTATTGAGCACATAGTGGTGGTGAAAAAAGTTGTAGAGTGAACTAGATAGGCTAAAAAATCTTTTTGCACACAGCTTACTCTGCAAGGCATGCACAAGCACTAAGTGCAGTTGGTGTTTGTAGCAGTGGATGTATGGGACATATCTGTCAAGCCTCTTTTGGAGCAGAGCTTGTACACCACCTCTAACCCCACTCATCACAGGAGCCCCATCATAACACTGGCTAAGTATACTGTCAGCACTGTAGCCAGCATCAGAAAGGTGTAACAGCATCTCAGAGGTGATGTACTCTGCACCAAGTTGTTGCAAGTCAAGCAACCCAATAAGATGCTCCTCTGGCATGGAATTTCTGACAAACCGTATTATCACATACAAATTTTCCAAATTGCACCTATCCCTGGTCCCATCACGTTTGAGGCAAAACCCTTCAGAATCAGCACTTTCATATTTTTTCTTGACCACTCCAAGCACCATGTCAGCCAGTGTTTGGATAGCTTAGGTGGAGTGGTGGCTCTGAGGCTAGGGATCTGCAGTGGCAATCGGAAGGTTGCCGGTTCAAATCCCGTAAATGCCAAAAGGGACACTGCTCTGTTGGGCCCTTGAGCAAGGCCCTTAACCTGCAATTGCTGAGCGTTTTGAGTAGTGAGAAAAGCGCTATATAAATGCAGAGAAAGATGTGTGTTTTACATTTTTGGGATACCCTTAGCAATGCTTGCTAGCTTCTCATCCTTCTCTAAGGTATATTCCATCAGTTTTAGAAAAATACCTGAAGCAATGTCATCATCATTACCCGCTGCATCATGTCCCAAGGTTTCTGCAGTCCCACGGAGCCCCAACTCATTTGCACAGAGAAACCTTATAGCACAACCAATACTCTTGACATAGTAGTTTTTTTTTTCAAGTTGTGTTTTACCAACCAACATTGAATCCACAGTCCCCCCTGTGGCCTGCTTGCTTTTATGCTCAGTCCAGATGGTTGAAGCATGCGCATGGTTGTGGCTGGACACATGCCTCTGTAGCCCCTTGTCTCGATCAAGTGCTGCTTTCCAGTTGTTAAAACCTCTACATCTACAACTACATCCCTCTCATTAACAGTGCTGCCATATTTCCGACAGGGGAAACAGAAGCATGCGTCCCGCACAACAGAGTACTCCAGCCATGGTCGTGTGCGGTACCAGGCAGGATTGAATGATCTTAATGTTGTACCACCAAATACACGTTTGGGGTAACTAACCAGTATTGGCTGGAATGGTGTGTATTGTCATTTAAGTCACTGGGTAGCTGAGTGGGTTGCTTTGGGGCAACAATTGTTGGGAGAGGTACAGGAGAAGCAGTGCCTGTTGATGCCACAGGAGTAGACATGCTAACTGCTGTCTCTGATGTACCAGCAGCAGCATCATTGCTACTGCTATTGGTACAGGCAAGAGCAGTGCCACACTTTTTAAAAACTTGGAGAAAGGATGCATCTTACAGCATTAACTTTCCCCTTGTGAGTTGCTGGAAGCTGGGGTGGAAAGCGAATAAGCTTTACTAAAATCGTTGTGATTACATCAGTATATGAAATGAGAAAACTGTTGAGTGCAGAGTTGAAAGCTGGGGCGGGGCTTTGTGTCGGGGTCTGACAAACAGACACAGGTCCTCTAGTCGGCTCTATGCAGCAGACAGGCTCACAGTGGTGCTTGTGGGATCGAGAAAGAAACACTTCTCTAACAGACTGAAACTGTGAGAAGAACAATGAACTAGTCCCCCATTGACTGTACAAATATAGATGTATTTTTTAGTTGTTGTTAATTATCTCACAAGTCGCTATGATTTTGACGACAGAGATTTGCTGCTTCCTCAAACCCTCCCGCTGTTGCGCAGCCCTGCCTACTGAGAAACCTGATACCGGGTCATTTGCATACTAACAGTGATTGGATGTTTAGCTGGGGGGAGGGTGAGTGGGGGATCTCTGCCGAGTGCTGTGTGAGTCTGCGGACAAACAGAGCATGGAGGGATAGAGCGAACAAACGGTGAAACCTACCATCTCATGCCTTTTCTAGTGCATTTTTCAGCTACTGCAGTAAATCTTGTCCATATTCAGTTTGTGGGTAATCTATTATTTTCTTTCTCAACTTCTAAAAGTTTGATTTAAGGGGGCAGGATGTTTGTTTAAGAGGGCATTGCCCCCTCTTGCCCCAGCGTAGAGCCGGCCCTCCCCTGCGGGAGGTTGGGGAATCACCGTCGGCCAGGGAGGCTGCCCACAAGCGTCCCGGGTGAGGTATTGAGCTGTCCATGGTTGCTGCCCCAGAACATATGCAGCAGGGGTGTCCTGGCCAGGCATGGGACAAGGTCGCCCATCACACTGGGCACATTGCTGATCATGTATACAGATTGGAGATGCAGCACTTCAGCGTATAGGGATCAGTGTTATATGTCGAATGGCAGTACTCGTAATATTATTATTCTCATTATAGTCAGCTAATGTACCATTCCAATAGATATCATGCAAGTTTTTTTTAGTTTATTTTATTTTAAATAAGGTGGAGTAGTGGCTCTGAGCCTAGGGATTTGTACCGGCAATCGGAAGGTTTGAATCCTGTAAAACACCAGAAGTGACTCTACTCCACTGGGCCCCTGAGCAAGGCCCTTAACCTGCAATTGCTTCATACTGGTTATGACATTAGTCTTCATCCAGCCATGCAAGCAGGTCCAACTTCCAGGGAAAACCTGAGGGTTGGTGGTAGGATTGTGACTCTAGCAACTGTAAAAAATCTCGCGCTGTTCCAGTGTGGTGCTGAGGTGTCACCCGTTGCACGGCTGCGCTCGGATCTCAATCTGGGTGGTTCATCATGTGGTGGGTGGGCAACATGCTGTAATCAGCACATGCTCCCAACCTGTCCTTATTTTAAACACATGCAGGGTGAGAGGTTGGAGTACTGATTGAGTCTTGAAATAGCGCATGATTGAAGCAGCTCCGAAATGATCTTACATTACACCTGCATGAAAGTTCTGAACATGGCTGCTATAGCTATGTAATGTCACGCTGGCCTTCGCAAAGCATCATGGGGCACTAGGGAAAACTTTTTTTTGCCTAAGTCAACAACAAATTGAATTTCCTAGAAAACTGAAAAGTGAACAAAAGTGTAAAGTATCCTTATACTGTATGTGATTGCTCTGTATTTAGTGAGTGTTCTTGCATTTTATCTTGAGAGATGTCACTGCACACTGAACAGCGCTGTGCCAGAACAAAATAGTTTATAATGTTGCATTTCTAAGGTGGCAGTGATAGATTGCCCATCTAGCTCTGTGTAGGGGATCACTTATTTTGTGTTTCATTTAATGTATTTACCCCATTTTCTGACACCCATTGCATGCCCAATATACCCAGAAGCTTTCTTCCATTTTTCCTACAAGGTTTTTTGAGAGTTTCTTCTTGTATTTTTAGATAGTCAAGAATCTGGGGGAGTGGGGAGATCAGGGGGTGGATGGGGTCTGTTTAAACACAGCTGTTAAAGTCCAATTAGGCATTCCTTGTATAAGTTTGGACTATGCAAGAAATGCATTTTTGTTACTGTTGTTAGTTTTTAATGTAGCTACCAATAGATATCTTATACTTTATAACTCTAAAATCAGTTTTCAGCTTTTCCTCTAGGGAGTGAATTTACTACCTTAGTTATTTTTATCTAAAGGACTGCCTATAAATTTATTACTAGCATCAATAAGGGAAGTCTCCTTATTATTTACCTTTCTTGTAAATTATGAACAGATGCTGGCATTTTAAGACATCTGCTTCATCACCTGCTCCTACTCATATCTTTTTTGATTCCCTAAATTATGTGCCATTTTTGACATTAACGTTTAACAATCCATTTGTTGCTCTTCACAATTATATACTGCCTGGTTCAAATTAAAGACCTGCTGGCGGGCAGAAGCATGTGAGCATGTAGTTAGAAATCTTAACTTTTTAAGAATAGTGGTGCATGCCTGCAAAATAATCTTGAGAAGCTCATACACACATATGCCCAGATGTATGTTAATGACATTTATAAGGTCTTGAAAATGATTGTTTCAGCAAACTCTTTTTTACCAAGCCCTGAAAAAGAGAAATAGTAACAAGTCTATTGAAAGACATTTTTTTAAGTTGTAATTACCATTTGGAGACAAGCAAAACCACATAAGTCTTTGGATATGTGCTTTCATTCCACAGCTAGTTTGGCAAGATTTAAGTTCCACCAACACCATTTAGAACAATCTATTAAAATACCAAGTAAAGATTGTTTTTATAAAAATAAAGAAAGAATTTAATTTTCCAGACTGGTAGATGTGCACAATTATAGCTTCTATCAGATATTTAGTAGTTTTAATATAAGCAATGCATACATAACAAATATTAATTATACATTCATAAGTACTCTGCTGTATGAAAAGTACAAGTACATAAGCCTTATTTTTGCAGCTATTGTTTTTCACCTTTTTATGAATGAGGTACTGTTTCAGCACAGTGCTACTGTAGGTCTGTCTAGGGAGACGGGATTTAATCTTAATTAACCTTAAAAAATGCTTTTAAACACCAGACATGTTCATTGAGTTTTTAGGTTGCAGATTCTACACCTAAAGTTGTTTTTTGTTCAGATTTTTTCTTTGGATATGTGAGCCATAATGCTGTATCAGATTAATCACAAATTACGATATGAGTTGGAATGGTTTCTCAGTTTTCTTTAAGTCGGCCCCTGTTGACTTTCCCAAATTGCACAGCAAGGGAGAACTCTGCACAGGCAGTAAGAAGAAATTGTAACTCAAACTCCAGGGACAAAGGGCTGGTAGCTGATACTGGCCCTTGATTTGAAAGAACTCATAACTTTTTTGAGACTGAGTGAGTGATGAGTTGGGTGGCAAGACTCAACAGCAAGCAAAAAACGGTACTTGTGTACTAAACGGACAGCACGGATGGCTAGTACCCTTTTTTATTATGGCGATGCAAATCGGATTTTCGTTTTTAAGATTAGGCACCCAAAGGGGACATTAACATTAGGGACCTATAGGCAACTATGCTCCACCCCCATTAACTTTAAGGTTAGTATTTGTGGTTGGGGTAGGTCAGTCTAATAATTTAAACTCCAAAAATGAAGCAACTGGGGCGGCGATAATAGTGTCGTACGTTTAGTACACAAGTACTGCAAAAACATATAAAATAGAAAATAAAGTAGAAAAATGACAGTTTCTCAGGACAATTTTCATGAATCTTCATCTGAGGGATTTAATGTAGTCATTTTCTCAAATTACACATTTCAACTATTTTTTTTCTTAAAGGAATACTTCATCCAAAAATGACTTTTTTTTCTATATGTTACTTACTCCATGTACTTTGCAGTGGTGGCCCAGAAACAATTAAATCTCATTTTAGTCTCTTTACTTTTTCTATTTTTTCTGTGTGAAAATAATTTATTTTTTCCTTTATAGCATTTCAGCATTTGATGTTGCTAAAAGATAAGTTGTAAGATTAAGAGATTTCTCATGAAACTAGCACTCATTAATGTAAGAATGAGACAATGTGACAAATGATGACACTATTGTGAAATTCTACAGTGTATATTAGGCAGTTATGCTCAAAATAGAATCAGTAGTAGAAAGAAATTCATGTCTTGATCACTGATGATAATATTTGGATATCTTTGCTGTAAAGTAGGTATGAAAGGATGCTTATGATATAAAAATTCTACAAGTCTATTTATCAGTAGTGACGGCTTCATGTACCAGTAATGAAATGAAAGAAGAGTCATAACTTACATATTTTAACGTGTGAAGTCATTAAGTCAAACCTGCATGTAAATATTTGGTGGTGTCTTTAATAACATCCACTCTATTTTAATCAGTGAGATGCATCATAATTTACTTTGTATTTGTTGCTTTTTCTTTTCTCCATTTTCTTTTCAGTTTTGTTTCAATTTTTATTACTATATATTTGCAGATGTTTACGTTATATCCTTTTTTATTTATTCACAGCCCCCTTGGTATATACTTTTGTTTTATCTGCTCTCATTTATTCCCATTCCTAGGTGGCACAGTATGCTCATACAGATTTTAGTTTTATACACTATTTAAGAAATGTTTGGCTGGCATAGAAATGAGAGATAAGTGAATCCGAGGACCAGTTTAGGGCATTGGCAGTTTTAGTACAGTATAAAAAATTAGATTGGCATAGTTTGTTTAGATCATTCTTATTCGAGCTCAGGGCCTCCAGCCACTCTTATAACCAGAAGTGTGTCCATGTATTTCAGCAACAGCACCACAATTTTTATTGCTAGAAAGTATCCTAAGGCTTTAAATATTACACCTCCCACCTGACATATCTAATTCAGATGCAGAACTGGCATTCAAACCTAGACCCAGCATTCACCAGGTTATCTTTTGTAGGAAATGGAAAGATACAGTATTTCATTTGGTTAATTAATAATCAGTTTTGCCTTCAGCAATACTGGTAGTTAATTAAATATTTCAGTAAGGCTCCTACATTAATTACTCTACCCATCTCTGTTGTTGTTTCTGGCTGTTAGACTTATATTAGGGTAACTGAAGAACACTCATTATAAAGAAACAGAATAATACAATTTATTGATAAACACAAAGACTATAGAAACATGGTAGCTGCATATAAATATTGATATACAAGACAGGATGCAGACATACTAGACAGACAAACATATCAAAGGGGCTGGCTGTTTACTGGTTATCAAGAGTTCTAATTTATCATGGCACAGATAAATTTAATTAATCTTTAAAGATGATGTAGAGGATTCTTCTTGAATTGGAGAGCACTCTTTCTTTTTGCTGTGTGATCATTTGTCTGTGGTGTGCAGTGCTTTCCTCAGCTAGACCCTTTGCTATGTCGTCTGTAGCTTCATAGGAAAAGCATTTGCCTCTCTGGTACAAGACTTTGGATGCTAAAATTCCCTTCTTGGAGTGATGGTTGCTTCTCATTCTTCAGACAGGGCTCACTGCTTAGCTTAGCAGTCTGTATCTCAGCTTTCTGGTCCACAACGAGAAGAAATTGTCTGTCAGCTTTCAGCTCAAATAGGACATCATGGAGAGTTAGAGAGAAGAGTTCTCCCCTAAGAGTTTCTTCAGAGTGCTCTCAGAATTCTCTTGAGAGTTTGCTGAGGAATATTTCAGAGTAAGCGCCACAGAAATATCGGTGCAGCTATTTTTTGAATGTATGGGTAACCTCTCCTGATTGGATTAAAGTCACGTCCAGTTAGAAAATCATTGTCTTATCATAGGCGAGTTATTCTGTTGATCACATTCGTTGAATTAATTGAATTATAGGTCTTTGTTCTGGCTTGAGTCCATTTCATGCCCTTTGACTCAAGAAGTTTGCAGAGGGGCTTCTGCAAAGATGTCAGTTCAACTCTGATTTACACCCTTGTTATCAGATGAAGCAGAGACAGGTCCTGGTACAGGCTGGAGCTCTGTCACTTTGTTTGGAATATAAATGGGGGTTTTGTGCAGTTGGATGTCTGTTAAATCTGCTGACTTAGCAGGCCTGGTATGCTACTAAAACCTAGCAAAATGGGCAATGCTCACATTGTCTTACACTGTTATTCCTAAAAATCAAATGTTCACAATTGGTAATTCCATAGTTCACAATGTTAGAAATCCTTCAGCAATGTTTTCCAGATGCAATGTTTCTGACATTGAAAATAAATTGACAGAATTTGCTGAAGATAAAGTTCCTACCTTGATAAAGCATGTCAACACTAATAACATTTGTTTTCAATAGTCCAATGTATTAAAGAGGCACTTTATATCTATTATCCAGCTTTAAGAAAATGTCAAACTGTAACTGTGTCTGGACCCTTACCAAGTTTATCATGTAATCTGCAGTAGGCTGCTGCTTTGCACTGTTAGTTACAGACACAAACTACACCTTAAAGCATTTCCAATATGTCTAATTGGGAGTTGGGTAAGCCAAAAAGTTTTTATTTTTCAACAATAACAATAATGCATTTGTTATAAAACTTTTCTATACCAATCAAATAAAAGATTTTGTCTTGCTTTTGCAACCACTGTTATGATTTGACATCCTCATTGTTGGCATAGTAGGTTCCACACAGATAGCACTTTAGATAAGAGAAAATGTAGAAATCACATTCAGCCAATTCAGTAAGATGGGGTGGATGTGGCATGTCTTCATATCGAAAGTTCTGCTGAATAATCTTTATAGTCTATGAAGTGTGAGCATAGGATTTTTGTGATGCTGTAGTGAGAATGGCCAAACAACCTCTTCTCCTCTTATTACTAAACTAGCAAAATACCCGTGCTTCGCAGCGGAGAAGTAGTGTGTTAAAGAAGTAATAAAAAAGAAAAGGAAACATTTTGAAAATAACGTAACATGATTGTCAATGTAATTATTTTGTCACTGTTATGAATGTTGCTGTCATATATATATATATATATATATATATATATATATATATATATATATATATATATATATATATGTCACACACGCGAGTTGGAGGCAGTCAAAGAGCCCAAAGGTGAGTGAAATCTCTCGAGACAAGAATTTATCACGTGGTACTTACCTGAATCTCTTTCTACCTACAGAAAACTGGAAGAAAAATAAACCCATCCATTTTCAGTTCCAAAATGGCGCGATGACATCACTTCGGTTCCCATCCAATGACATCACTTCCGGTTCCACACTCAACTACTCCTGTCTGCTCACGATGGCGTTGGTTCCGTGGTCCGCCTCCAATCGTCACTTCCTGCCAACCATTTCCTCTCCCATCATCCCATCTGTTATTTAAGCGCCATTTTGTTACCATGTATTCATTCATTCTGTACTGAAAAGTCATTCTGAATCAACCATTTTTCACTTTGTCTGGACGACAATATATGGGGCGATCCCAAATCTTTTCTATTTTTGAAAGACTCTTCATTTATTACATTGGCGTAGCCGGCAGGATAATTGTTCAACATGACAGAAGAACAGGACCTCAACGCTGTACTAAGTACAATTGTGGGAGATCTACAAACTTTGAAAATTCAGATGGGGGAAACCAGGACCCAATTGGCGGAAGCCGAGGCTCGTCCCTGTGCTGGTGTACGGACGGAGGTAGCTCGGTCACAGCCAATTCAGTTAACCCCCTTGACTGAATCTGATGACATTGAGTCTTATTTTTTGATTTTTGAGCGTACGCTAAGCGAGCAGCGTGGCGAGGTCGGAGTGGCGTACCTACTGGCTCCCTATTTGAAGGGAACAGCGCAGAGGGCTTACTACGACTTAACTGAGGAGCAGGCGGCCAATTATGATGCGCTAAAATTGGAGGTGTTCAAGCGCTACGGCGTTTCACCAGAACAACAGGCGAGAGTGGAGGGTGGCAATTCGATCCAGAAAGGCCGTTAAGATCGCAGGGCTTTGAAGCCTGGGGCAAGGTGTGTCGCTGGCTACGGCCCGACATCAACTCCTCCCACAAAATGGCTGAGCTCCTTGCCTGCGAGACATTTGTACATGCCCTCCCTGACCACATCGCCCAACAAGTAAGAAAGCACAGTTACGAAGATATGGACACCTTAATCCAAATAGCGGAACGTCATTGGGCAGCCTGTAAATCAGGGCGGTCGGAAAGGTCCTCTCGCCCGAACCCAACAGATCGTGGGGCAGCTCCTGAGCCCCTCGACAAACTCCCGAACCTGCCGTTGTAGAAGGGACAGACTAGCCGGTCCCCTCGCTGTTTCAAGTGTGGGAGATCGGACATCTGTCCCGAACTGTGCCCTACGAGCCTATGGATTGCTCGGTAGTAAGGGAGAAAGGTACTGTGCCACAGTGATTAATCCTCTGTCTCTTCCATATACAGGTGCAGTTATTATAAATGGCAGAAAGGTAAGGGCAATGTTTGATTCGGGAGTAACATTTGATTGTTGCTACCCGATCGTATTACCGCAACAGTGGACTCAAGGGAAAACCAGTCTAAAATGTATACATGGGGATATTAAATATTATAATACAGCTAGGTGTGTAATATCAGTAGCTCATAAATTAACCAGTATGGCTATGGCTGTATTACCCGATCCCCCTTTTCCAGTCATATTAGGAAGAGATTGGAATAAAATTAACAGCGGTAATAACGTAACTGCATCTAATAAGAATTTGGGCTTAGTGATGGAGAATAATGCTCCGACTGCCTCCACGCCGTGTCCCTCAGTAGCACGGATCCATACGGGTACCCAGTCGAAAGTTTTGATGTCCCATCGTCCTCTGCGGGAGCTGATACAGTCGGCGAGAAGACGTAGAGACAGTAGCCCCTCCCATTGAACTCGAAAGAGATCCTATACAAAACTTAACGTCCCAGTTCCTATTAACTCCATTGTCATTTAAAAGAGAACAATGGAATGACGATTCATTAAAAATGCTAGAAATGCAGTAGTATCTACTGACGGTTATACAAACCTAGATCCCATGCCACCGATGCCGTTCTTTGTAATTAAAAATGATTTATTATATAGAGTGGCAGAACACGAGGGTGAAGTGCGGGCTTTGTTGTTAATTCCACGTACTTTTGAAGGTATGTGAATTAGCACATGCCCACCTTCTAGGAGCCCATTTAGGCTCCGAAAAACTTTGGAGAGGATAAAACTCAGATTTTATTGGCCGGGAGTTAATGAGGAGGTCAGGCGATTTTTTTCCTCTTATTCCCCTTCCCCTGATTGACATCCCGTTTGAACGAGTTGGTATTGATCTCGTTGGTCCATTAGAACCCTCGTTAAAAGGTTTTAAATATATTCTAGTTCTAGTAGATTATGCCACTCGCTTTCCAGAAGCTGTTCCGTTGCGCTCAGCTAATTAAAAAAATATCGCACGGGAATTAATAGGGATATTCGCGCGTGTTGGGATCCCCAAGGAGGTCTTAACAGATCAAGGGACTCCTTTCACTTCAGAAACGTTCAGGAAGTGGCCAAATTACTCAGGATAAAACATCTGAAAACATCGGTTTATCATCCCCAAACTGATGGATTGGTTGAACGTTTTAATCAGACGTTAAAACAGATGTTACGCAAGGTAGTTAACGAGGACGGAAGAAACTGGGATCAGTTGCTTCCTCTCGTTTTGTTTGCCTATCGGGAAGTCCCTCAAACCTCAACAGGATTTTCTCCTTTTGAATTATTGTATGGAAGGCAACCCAGGGGCTTTTGGACATGTTAAAAGAAGGATGGGAGGAGGAGGTACTCCTACTTCAAATATTCTTGAATATATCGCAATTACGCGATAGACTAGAGAAGATCAGACCTATCCTAAAAGAGAATTTAGAAAAGCGCAAGCAGCACAGTCACGTTATTATAATAGAAACACCACCATTTGGGAATTTGTCCCGGGTGATCGTGTTATGGTATTAGTCCCAACCTCTCATTATAAATTATTAGCTCATTGGCAAGGACCGTATGAAATTAAAGAAAGAAAAGGTCTCGTCGACTATTTAGTTAAACAACCTAATCGTCGACCGACCAAAGAGTATACCATATCAATTTGCTGAAACCGTGGAAGGAAAGGGAACCCGATCCCTCCTCTGGACAGCCTAGTTCACTTTTTATGTCCTGTGCCAAACTTAATTTTGGTTCCAATTTGACTCCAGAACAGCGACAAGATCTCGAAAAGGCTATCTTGTCTGTACCCGAGGTGGTGGATGAATTACCTGGGCGTACTGCGTTGATTGCGCGATATTATTACGGACCCTGGAGTGATTGTCAGGGAGAGACCTTACAGACTCGGAGGCAAAGCGGAAGTGGAATTGGAAATTAGGCGAATGCTGGATTTAGGGGTTATCGAAGAAAGCTATAGCCCTTGGTCTAGTCCAATTGTTCTAGTTTCTAAGCCCGATGGGTCTTGGAGGTTCTGTAATGACTTTCGGCGACTCAATCGGTCTCCAAATTTGATGCATTATCCGATGCGCGAGTGGATGATCTGCTCGATCGGCTAGGAAGCGCTCAATTCCTAACTACCCTTGACATGACAAAAGGGTATTGGCAAATTCCTTTAACGGATTCTGCAAAAGAAAAAACCGCATTTAGCACTCCCAGCGGACATTGGCAATACCGGGTCCTTCCTTTTGGTTTGCACGGGGCGCCAGCTACTTTTCAACGTCTGGTAGACACACTGCTACGGTCCCACAATTCCTATTGTGCGCCTACCTAGATGACGTTGTCATCTATTCCAGCACGTGGAAGGATCATGTATGGCAGGTGAAAACGGTACTTTCCACACTGGCAGCTGCAGGACTTCGTATTAACCCAAAGAAATGTTTCTTTGGATTAAGAGAAGCCAAATATTTGGGCTACCTAGTGGGGGGGGGTGTCGTGAAACCACAATGTCTTAAAATTGATGCCATCATAAATTGTCCCCGTCCGATAAATAGCGGCAAGTACAGGCATTTTTGGGATTAGCTGGTTACTATCGTCGCTTTGTGCCACATTTCTCAGAAATTGCTGCGCCCTTATCTAATTTGACAAAGCGGGCACCTATAAAAGTGGTATGGGATGATACAGTAGATAAAGCATTTTGTGACTTGAAATTGGCCCTTACATCAGCACCTTTATTAAAATCCCTGATTTTTCTCTTCCTTTTATTCTCCAGACCGATGCATCGGCCACAGGATTGGGTGCCGTGTTGAGCCAATGTGTCGAGGGTGCTGAACACCCCGTTATGTATCTGAGCGGAAACTGCTGGACCGTGAGATGAAGTATGCTGCGGTGGGCGAGAGGCCCTGGCGATTAAGTGGGCTATTACATCGTTGAGGTACTACCTATTGGGGCGGGAATTCACTCTGGTGACAGACCATGCCGCTTTACAGTGGATGTCCCTTCATCGAGTCGAATCCTCGTGTCACTAGGTGGTTTTGGATCTCCAACCATATCGTTTTAGCGTTACTTATCGTAAGGGTTCCTTGCAGGCCAACGCAGATGCTCTCTCCCGGATTCACGACCTCTCGGTGCAGGTCGCCCGACGGATGGGTCTGGGCTGAGGGGGGTCATGTCACACACGTGCGAGTTGGAGGCAGTCAAAGAGCCCAAAGGTGAGTGAAATCTCGCGAGACAAGAATTTATCACGTGGTACTTACCTGAATCTCTTTCTACCTACAGAAAACTGGAAGAAAAATAAACCCATCCATTTTCAGTTCCAAAATGGCGCGATGACATCACTTCCGGTTCCCATCCAATGACATCACTTCGGTTCCACACTCAACTACTCCTGTCTGCTCACGATGGCGTTGGTTCCGTGGTCCCGCCTCAATCGTCACTTCCTGCCAACCATTTCCTCTCCCATCATCCCATCTGTTATTTAAACGCCATTTTGTTACCATGTATTCATTCATTCTGTACTGAAAAGTCATTCTGAATCAACCATTTTCACTTTGTCTGGACGACAATATATGGGGACGATCCCCAAATCTTTTTCTATTTTTGAAAGACTCTTTATTTATTACAATATATATATATATATATATACACACACACAAACATATATATATATATATATATATATATATATATATATATATATATATATATACATATACACATATACATAAACTCACCTAAAGGATTATTAGGAACACCATACTAATACGGTGTTTGACCCCTTTTCGCCTTCAGAACTGCCTTAATTCTACGTGGCATTGATTCAACAAGGTGCTGAAAGCATTCTTTTGAAATGTTGGCCCATATTGATAGGATAGCATCTTGCAGTTGATGGAGATTTGTGGGATGCACATCCAGGGCACGAAGCTCCCGTTCCACCACATCCCAAAGATGCTCTATTGGGTTGAGATCTGGTGACTGTGGGGGCCATTTTAGTACAGTGAACTCATTGTCATGTTCAAGAAACCAGTTTGAAATGATTCAAGCTTTGTGACATGGTGCATTATCCAGCTGGAAGTAGCCATCAGAGGATGGGTACATGGTGGTCATGAAGGGATGGACATGGTCAGAAACAATGCTCAGGTAGCCCGTGGCATTTAAACGATGCCCAATTGGCACTAAGGGGCCTAAAGTGTGCCAAGAAAACATCCCCCACACCATTACACCACCACCACCAGCCTGCACAGTGGTAACAAGGCATGATGGATCCATGTTCTCTTTCTGTTTATGCCAAATTCTGACTCTACCATTTGAATGTCTCAACAGAACTCGAGACTCATCAGACCAGGCAACATTTTTCCAGTCTTCAACTGTCCAATTTTGGTGAGCTCATGCAAATTGTAGCCTCTTTTTCCTATTTGTAGTGGAGATGAGTGGTACCCGGTGGGTTCTTCTGCTGTTGTAGCCCATCCGCCTCAAGGTTGTGCGTGTTGTGGCTTCACAAATGCTTTGCTGCATACCTCGGTTGTAACGAGTGGTTATTTCAATCAAAGTTACTCTTCTATCAGCTTGAATCAGTCGGCCCATTCTCCTCTGACTTCTAGCATCAACAAGGCATTTTCACCCACAGGACTGCCGCATACTGGATGTTTTTTACCTTTTCACACCATTCTTTGTAAACCCTAGAAATGGTTGAGCGTGAAAATCCCAGTAACTGAGCAGATTGTGAAATACTCAGACCGGACCGTCTGGCACCAACAACCATGCCACGCTCAAAATTGCTTAAATCACCTTTCTTTCCCATTCTGACATTCAGTTTGGAGTTCAGGAGATTGTCTTGACCAGGACCACACCCCTAAATGCATTGAAGCAACTGCCATGTGATTGGTTGATTAGATAATTGCATATATATACTGTATATATTACACCATTTGGGGTGCGAGCAACTGTTGCTGGGCGTGCCAGAAACATTATTTGTACAAATTCTTAATTTATCTATCTATTCCTAAATAATTAAATGGGCAGGCTATTTCGTATCAGTGCAATATGCTGCTTGTTAAAACGGATGACTCCCGCTCTTACGTGCAAGTCTGCGTGGATATTATGAACTATCGTATCTGTTCAAGTTCTATTTAAATTTTAAATATAAGTCATTTTTATTTAGTCAACAGAAATATCTTTGGTAGGAATGTAAGTTAAATTAAGTCATCATTGCATACATTTTTCTTCACCATAGAAATGTAAAGACTAAATTCAACTTACATTCCTACCAAAGATATTTCTGTCGAATAAATAGAACCTACTTATATCTAAATAGAACTTGAAAAGATGTAGTTTTTCAAATCTGAGCGCGAATTTTTGATCAACATAACGCGCACTACATCGAGCCCCGTGCTATTGTGCTCTGGCCTGCCTGCCTCAATAAGTCACCGTCGCTTCGCTCTTACTTTTTTCCTGTTCATTTAATCATGGGTCTCTGTACAGTTTTGTTTATTTTAGGGTTGTAATGTTCATTAAATGTACGTATCATCTGGTCCATTGGTGGACCATGCATCTCACACGTTGGCCCTTAGTAGTGCTCCGTCTGAATCAACCCGCCCCTCAAAAACTAATTTATGGTTATAAAAACCATCTTAATATGCAGAAATACAGTATAAAGAGCCGCTGCATCGCAGATAGAATCGCAACATTTCACTTACCAAAAATTCGAATTATTTGTAAACAAAATCCATCCTTCTCTCTTGCCTCAAAAACAGTTCAATCACTCTGTTGTACGGATTATCCGTGCGCCTCAGTTCCATCAAAAAGTTCCTCTCTATCGCCATCGAAGCTAATGCTGAAAATCGAACCTGCGGCTTCTATCCGATCAATGGGTCTGAATACGGTGACGTCGCTGTACGCCTGCTAGAGGGCCTTACTGACACCAACTCAAAATCGGATTGGTTGAAGAAACAGGTTAATCGACATTTATTCTGTGTTAGAGTGCCTGCACAACAGATTGTAAAGTCCTCTCTGCCTGGCAACAAATGATGGCTGAAATGTGATTGGTTAAATGCTTTAATACGAAAATACATGCCTGGAAGCAGCACAACCATCGGAAAAGCTATGAAAGGAAGTGGACAGACTATTTGGAATTATTTAATAAGTATTCATGGACAAAATATAATTAACATCAGTTTGTGATTCAGATATTTTCACTTATGAATATGCTAAGCACAGTCCTTCACCCGCGAATATTTACCTTATATGGGCAGGCACTCAATTATTTGGGAGGCGTGATGACGCAACACGCAACTCCGCCTCCCACAGCCATCGAGCTGCAGTCTATTACAGTATATGGACGAAAAAATAGGTTCCAGTTATGACCATTATGTGTAGAATTTTGAAAGGAATGAGCCTGCCAAATTTCAGCCTTCTACCTACACGGGAAGTTGGAGAATTAGTGATGAGTGAGTGAGTGAGTGAGTCAATGAGTGAGTGAGTCAGTCAGTCAAAGAGGGCTTTGCCTTTTATTAGTATAGATGACTATAATGTAACAAATGCTAAAGCAAATCAGCCTAATTTCAACAAGCTATGTGGTCCTTTTTAGACATGTATTCAATAAGGACTGCACCCTCAACATCATAAACTGTGAATATGATCTTCATGGCACTGGCTTGCACCAAGAAATCTTTGGTGTTGCAGTACCACCTAGCTCCTAGCTGTTTGAACTCATAGTGGTGCATCAAATTTTCAATGCCAGTTATGAAATATTTTTAATTGCTTACAGTCCAAATTAATTAACTCAAGATTCCCAGTGATGCTGCATTTTAGGAGTCAATACAGTATACTCGGCACCCAATGTTAGTGATACATCTCACAGTGGAACATCTTCTAATGTCTTCAGTTTTGATGGCAATCGAGATCATTTGAGGGCAGCATATGAAGGGGAGTGGTCCTTGTTCATGTTGACTAGGTGAGAGTGAATCCCTGAATGCATGTAATTCTCTAGTGTTAGAAATTGAATGATAGCTGGGTAGATGATTATGTGGTTTTTGGCATTCTCTAGAAATGCTAAAATTCTGCGAGTCACATATTAAAATGCATAGAAGTAAATTTTTGGGCATTAAGAAAGCAACACTGTAATTAACCCCTTTCAGGTACAGTGTCCGGCCCTTGGGTCTTTAACAAATAAATCTGGCAGACCACAGGTCCTTGACTGAGGAACAGAGGCCAGTGGAACAGTAAGAGAGGAAGACACAGAGGTGTAGTTAAATATATATAGCTAAAAACAGTTTCAAAGAGTGCACTTTTTAAAAAGTTGAAAAAAATCATGTAGCTTTTAATGAGTACGAAAAATGCACAATAAATATCTCAAGCAGAAAAAAAAAAAACTAACATGAAAATTCACCCACCTAGATTTCCGTCCTGTCTGGGCACTTCACTCCTATTTACATTCAGCTTCCTTTTAATTCCTCTTTAGGTTGCATTTAACCATCCCATTTCTAAAGCTAATAGATTAGTAAAGCTTTCTGTCATAACAGAATTCCAGACCATCAGCCACAGCAAAAACCAGATCATGGTCATATGCAACCCTTGATATCGTACGATTAGCTCAGCTTTTTCTTTCTCACCCTATCTAAATACCTGACAGGCTTCCATAAGTCTGTCATCAGCTGACAAGGGACCTGGTCACCCATTGCCCTGTCACATGTCCTATGCCCCTTTAAACAGATGAGTTAACAATGTGTGCTCATGGCTTGTACTCCTGCTGGACGCTCTAGATCAAAGCACCAGTTATGGCATCACTGAGCCTGGCAGTCTATGTTGGACAGGAGTAGGGGTGGCCACACTTTTTTAGCTTGCAAGCTACTTTTAAAATGACAAGGTCAAAATGATGTACCTACATTGAAAATGATACATATATATATATATATATATATACAGTATATATATATATATATATATATATATACAGTGGTGTGAAAAACTATTTGCCCCCTTCCTGATTTCTTACTCTTGTGCATGTTTGTCACACAAAATGTTTCTGATCATAAAACACATTTAACCATTAGTCAAATACAACACAAGTAAACACAAAATGCAGTTTTTAAATGATGGTTTTTATTATTTAGGGAGAAAAAAAATCCAAACCTACATGGCCCTGTGTGAAAAAGTAATTGCCCCTTGTTAAAAAATAACCTAACTGTGGTGTATCACTCCTGAGTTCAATTTCCGTAGCCACCCCCAGGCCTGATTACTGCCACACCTGTTTCAATCAAGAAATCACTTAAATAGGAGCTGCCTGACACAGAGAAGTAGACCAAAAGCACCTCAAAAGTTGGACATCATGCCAAGATCCAAAGAAATTCAGGAACAAATGAGAACAGAAGTAATTGAGATCTATCAGTCTGGTAAAGGTTATAAAGCCATTTCTAAAGCTTTGGGACTCGAGCGAACCACAGTGAGAGCCATTATCCACAAATGGCAAAAACATGGAACAGTGGTGAACCTTCCCAGGAGTGGCCGGCCGACCAAAATTACCCCAAGAGCGCAGAGACGACTCACCTGAGAGGTCACAAAAGACCCCAGGACAAGCGTCTAAAGAACTGCAGGCCTCACTTGCCTCAATTAAGGTCAGTGTTCACGACTCCACCATAAGAAAGAGACTGGGAAAAAACGGCCTGCATGGCAGATTTCCAAGACGCAAACCACTGTTAAGCAAAAAGAACATTAGGGCTCGTCTCAATTTTGCTAAGAAACATCTCAATGATTGCCAAGAATTTTGGGAAAATACCTTGTGGACTGATGAGACAAAAGTTGAACTTTTTGGAAGACAAATGTCCTGTTACATCTGGCATAAAAGGAACACAGCATTTCAGAAAAAGAACATCATACCAACAGTAAAATATGGTGGTGGTAGTGTGATGGTCTGGGGTTGTTTTGCTGCTTCAGGACCTGGAAGGCTTGCTGTGATAGATGGAACCATGAATTCTACTGTCTATCAAAAAATCCTGAAGGAGAATGTCCGGCCGTCTGTTTGTCAACTCAAGCTGAAGCGATCTTGGGTGCTGCAACAGGACAATGACCCAAAACACACCAGCAAATCCACCTCTGAATGGCTGAAGAAAAACAAAATGAAGACTTTGGAGTGGCCTAGTCAAATTCCTGACCTGAATCCAATTGAGATGCTATGGCATGACCTTAAAAAGGCGGTTCATGCTAGAAAACCCTCAAATAAAGCTGAATTACAACAATTCTGCAAAGATGAGCGGGCCAAAATTCCTCCAGAGCGCTGTAAAAGACTCATTGCAAGTTATTGCAAACACTTGATTGCAGTTATTGCTGCTAAGGGTGGCCCAACCAGTTATTAGGTTCAAGGGGCAATTACTTTTTCACACAGGGCCATGTAGGTTTGGATTTTTTTTTCTCCCTAAATAATAAAAACCATCATTTAAAAACTGCATTTTGTGTTTACTTGTGTTATATTTGACTAATGGTTAAATGTGTTTGATGATCAGAAACATTTTGTGTGACAAACATGCAAAAGAATAAGAAATCGTGAAGGGGGCAAATAGTTTTTCACACCACTGTATATATATATATATATATACTGAGTATCAGAGGTGGGTAGTGACGAGTTACATTTACTACATTACATTTACTTAAGTAACTTTTAAAAAAAATTGTACTTCTAAGAGTAGTTTTACTGCACCATGCTTTTTACTTGCTTGAGTACATTTGTGAAGAAGAAACGCTACTCTTACTCCACCACATTGGGCAACACTTGAATCGTTACTTTTTTTCCATTAGATAAAGTCTGACAGACTTTAGAAAATCAGCAGAAAATCTGCTCTCTGTAGCATATGCTGTCAAGTTGCGCACATGCCTTCCATTGCATCTCCAGCTCTGAAGCAAGGTTTTGGATGTTCCCCAAATCAAGGCACTGAAGGCACTGCAGCTTTGAGGACAGATGTTGCATTTTTCATTTGAAAGCATTAACTGAGCTAATCATATTGACCATGGTTTTCTCTTTTCCTTGCAGCTGTAAATTAAGCTCATTCAACACGTTGGTCAGATCAAAAAAAAAGCCAAGTCTAGCGGCCATTGATCGTTATTAAGTTGCTTGTATTCTGCATGTTTAATGACAAGGAGAAACTCCTTTTTCACCAGCTAGGGGTCTTGAAATCTCAGCAGGAATTTCTCCCTAGCCATTTGCCTCAACAAAGGCATCTTTTATCATCTCTTCATCTTGGAAGGACATCTTATGCTTAATGATCGAGTGACTCACCCGGAATGATGCTTCGGTGTGTCTGCCTTTGCTTTTGAATTCAGCCGAGTAAAAAATGACGGCTGTCTGATTAACTGCGATTTTGGTTCCCTCTCCTTTCTCTTTCTCAGATCGCTTTTCAGAAGGAAGTCAGTTTCGTAGTTTTTATGAACAGTTTGAAAGTGCCTTTCCACATTTTCCTTCTTTGGAATAGCAATGATGGATTGACAGATCAGCCAAACGCCCTTCGATTGTGACATTGTGAAAGAAAAAAATCATCTTCCAATTCCACATCCAGCCCATAAACAACAATTTTTTTTAAATCCCTTCTTTAGTCGATATAAATTGGAAGGCTAACTAGATCACTTAGATAGCCAGAGTTTTGCAGTAGCTTGCGCTTCAGATTGTGTGAGCGGGATGACCAGTGTGTTAGAAGAAATGAGATCTCAGACTGGCCACCCTGTATGTCAATCAAGTGGCAAATGCCATCGGAAGGATAAATGATAGACTAACATTTAAAAAAAATTTTTTTGAATGCAATGTGATCTACCTGCACTCCCTTTCCGATCTACTGGTCAATCGCGATCGACACATTGGGCACATCTAGACTAGAGTTTCCTTTTCAGGTTCAGGTATTCTTTGACAGCACAATCATCCAAATCATAATAAGAGCGCTGCACTTATCCCGACAGAAATGGGGATTGGCTGTGCACCCAGTGAATGCAATGGCCATTATTGCTGGGTATCGTTGCTTTTGAACACCAAGGTTGCATTGGGATGAGCAATTGCACTGGTCCCTTTCCTCTGGTGAACTTTGTTTGTTGGACACTGACCTGTACTTGCAGCTGGGTCATTTGATTTGTCCGCTTTTGGGTCATCTCTCCCAAGTTTACCAAGTTGCTCATGCTTCCCTCTCTGGCACAGTTGTGCGGACTATGCCAATGTAATAACCCAAGTAACTTTACTAAGTCCCAGGAAATAATTCGAGAGTCAACTGAGCACACTGTGAACTTAAATAAACAAGTGCTCAATGTCACTGCATAAATGTAGTACAACAAATGCCAACTCTAGCTTCGCCTTAACTCCTCTTAAGGCAACCTTTATAATATAGCTACTTCCAAGAAGGAGTTCAATAATTGGGAGCTCCATTCTTGCAGACTTGGGTTCAGGAAATGATGCCTCCTTCTGGGGTCAACTGATTTTTATAAGAACGAGACTGGATGAGGTGGGGCTTTTCTTGCACACATAATGGCATCTTCTTGAAACTGCAGGAGGAAGAGACAGAACAGCTAGCAAAAGCACCCCTTTGTGTCCTATACTAGTATTAACTGTTGTCTGAGCCCTGACGATGATCCTCAAGCACCCAAGCATCACAATATACAGTATATAAGAACACCTATGGCAAGAACACAAGCAGCATTTGTTATTATGAGTAGCTGTTCAGGAACCTTATGGCCTAAGGATAGAAACTGACTCTGAATCTGATGTTATGAGTGCCAGTGGTCCTGTTGCCAGAAGAGTGAGAAATGTGCCTGTGCAGGATGGTGGAGGTCTTTAATAAAACTGTCTGCCTTTCCAAGGAAGCATGTGTCCAACGCCTTACTTTACAAAGCAGCAATAAATGGGGAAATCCACCTTGAATCCCAAACACTTTCCATCACTTTGTTGCATTCTCTTTACCGTGTGTAGAGGCAGGATAATGTAAAGGTGAATATTATAAAACCACTATGATGTTAATATGCTATTATGCTTACAAATAAAAAGTATTGTTACAGAAGAATAAATCAATGCAAAATGGCATTCTGGTCCCTTTCTATTACAAAGTAATAATGTCAGGGCAAATGAGAATTATTCAAAATTAAAAAAAACAAAAACTTATTTATCATTACAGTAAATTTAATTCATCTTCATGTTTATTTCTTTTTAATTATTTTTTATTTATTTTCATTAAAAACAACTTCTTTAGAAACGTGGATTGTTTTGAAAAGTATAACCTACAACATTAAGAAATTCATTTTAAGTGCACATTGGCTATAATATGCACTTTCACTTAATAATTCATGAAAACGAGAGCACTAACGGATCCAATAATTTGATTAGTCATTCAGTGTAGCAATTAAACTTTGGTTGACTGTTTTTAACCCTTACTGTATCTGAGACATGTTCAGGTTTATTTGAATTTAAATCAAATTCCACTTTTGTTGCTTTCAGTTTTGAGGGGTTATAAGTTACTTTAAATTACTACTTGGCATTTTGCATAAATAAACAGCCTATTTTAAAGGTGATTTTTTAAATTTAACCCTGCTAATTATCTGAGTCAATCAGAACTCAAGAATATTTGCCCTCTCGGTATAGCTATCTAGTAAGTCTGGAGTTTTTTAATTACTTATTTATTTCCTGGGGCGGCATGGTGGCTCAGTGATAGCGCTGCTGCCTCGCAGTTAGGAGACCCAGGTCCACTTCCCAGGCCCTCCCTATGTGGAGTTTGCACGTTCTCCCCGTGTCTGCGTGGGTTTCTTCCCATAGTCCAAAGACATGCGGGTTAGGTGCATTGGCAATCCTAAATTGACCCTAGTGTGTGCTGTGGGTGTGTGTGCCATGCGGTGGGCTGGCGCCCTGCCCAGGATTTGATTCTGCCTTGCACCCTGTGCTGGCTGGGATTGGCTCCAGCAGACCCATGTGATCCTGTGTTAGGGTATAGCGGGTTGGACGATGACTGACTATTTATTTCCCCTACTATCATTAGTTTCTAATTGATGCAATTTTCTTTACTGGCAGCTTTTAAATTATTTTTCTGAATGTTCAGAAGGCCTTAGTACCAGTCAGTTCATTTTTAGCAATTTGCAGACCTAAGCCTCACAGTATTAGAATGACAATTTTAATTAACATGATTAAATCTCACACCCTTTGAGGCACTTTCCAGGAACCACAATTTTCAAAAAACAGAACTTAATGGTCTATAATTATTCCTCACAAGTCTATGTCTTTTACCCATTTATGCACTTTTTCATAACAAGCTACTGTTTGTGAAACGCTCAAGGTTGCCTAAAATGAAGGTCCTCCAGCACAGATCTTAGGTAGTAAATGTGTACAGATGTTTTATTAAGATACTTCCTAATTTCATTACCACTTCAGGAGTCAATCTTCCTACAGTTTTTGGGCCTTTTACACCAGAAGAGAGTGGATCTCAACAAGAATTCCCCAATTTCCAGGAATTCAAGGAACCCTGTTAACTAGACTGTAGCTGCCGCAAAATATGTGTGTGTACATATATGTAAATTTGATGTGTGCATTTGTAAAATATATTTTATAAATTATATTGTATATCATAATAGTTGTGGTGCAATCTTATTGTTGGTACTATTTTCTTTTCTAATTGTAATTTTATTTATTTTTGATCCCAATGTATTTGTACATAAGTTTACAAAGTTGGTCTGAACGGAAGGGAGCTGTGGTCACATGTCACGTGATAAGGTTCATCGGTGGAGCGGCAATGCACATAGTGACACACTTAATGGAGGCTGAGCCGAAGAAAGGTTTTAGTTTTAATAAGATAGTCATGAGTGCAATATCAGTGGTCACAAGGCGCACACGGTATGTTTTAATTTTGTTATCCCTACACTTGTGTAACTCATTTATTGTTTAATTTACTAATTATATTTTATTTTAGTTTTTCACTGTGTTTGAGAGCTGTAAAACAGAGAGAGAGAGTGAGCAAATAAATACTCTTCAAACATCAGTCAGAGGTGGTCTTAACTGTACCAGGAGAAAAATTTTAGGAGCAGCTACATAGACATATAGATATTTTAAGAAGAATGTCCCTTGAGTGAGCACATAAAAAAGATGATTGCTATCCTTATCTCATAGCTTTTAAAGATTATTCTTTACTCTGGGGAAGAGGGAATTTGGGGCAATAGTACACAAGCAAATAAGTTATACACTGCACAGCCTTCTTTTCTGTTGCAGTAATTTCTTAAGCAGGTCCATCCTTTTGATAAGGTGGTAGTTTGCACTTCTTACTCCAGCCTAAGGTCACTCCTGCTTCACTCTGTTTTTCTGAGTACTGTACTCTACTTTAGGGCTACAAATAAAAGCACTCAAATGCTGTTATAGTCAAAAATATTTTATATTGATATTTGTAAATTACTAACTAATTTGCAAATTTATGATGAAAAACATTTTCTAAGGCAAGGTACAAGAAATAGGATGCATTAGTAAAGATCTATGGAAATTAGGGGTAGGGGTAGAGTTTGGGTTACTTTTTTTTAAGATTTTTTTTTTTTGTAAATTTTATATTACTCAAAAACAGAACACATTAAGAAAACACAACTCAATACAAAATGCGAAAATATATTTTAAGGACAATGCATGGAATTCAGAATTTAACCCCCACCTGTCACAAACAGCTGTGCAATGAGAGTTCCCCATCTGAAGGACTGCAGCTTCTGAACATTTATGAGGTGATACAATTTGAATCTGTGCAGAATATTGCATTCCCACTGAGTTACATGTGGTGAATTAGGATTCTGTGAGTACCACAGAACGTCTTTGTGAAAGTGATGTGTTATAGGATATCAAAAGTGATTTTTCATAGCACAAAGTTATCCCATCTGGTATTGCTCCAAATACTGCTTTTAAAGCAATACAGGAGTCATTTTACATTCAAGGCTATCCAAATGATTCAAAAATGTTTGTCCTAAGCAGTTTATGTTTAGATAGATAGATAGATAGATAGATAGATAGATAGATAGATAGATAGATAGATAGATAGATAGATAGATAGATAGATAGATAGATAGATAGATAGATAGATACTTTATTAATCCCAAGGGGAAATTCACATAATCTAGCAGCAGCATACTTATACAAAAAACAATATTAAATTAAAGAGTAATAAAAATGCAGGTAAAAACAGACAATAACTTTGAATAATGTTAACGTTAACCCCCCCCAAGGGGGAAATTGAAGAGTCGCATAGTGTGGGGAATGAACAATCTCCTCAGTCTGTCAGTGGAGCAGGACAGTGATAGCAGTCTGTCGCTGAAGCTGCTCCTCTGCCTGGAGATGACACTGTTCAGTGGATGCAGTGGATTATTCATGATTGACAGGAGTTTGCTTAATGCCTGTCGCTCTGCCACAGATGTTAAACTGTCCAACAACCTTGTTAACAAGTTTATCCAGGTGTGAGATGTCCTTCTTTCTTTATGCTGCCTCCCCAGCACACCACCGCGTAGAAGAGGGCACACACCACAACCGTCTGGTAGAACATCTGCAGCATCTTATTGCAGATGTTGAAGGTCGCCAACCTTCTAAGGAAGTATAGTCAGCTTTGTTCTCTCTTGCACAGAGCATCAGTATTGGCAGTCCAGTCCAATTTATCATCCAGCTGCACTCCCAGGTATTTATAGGTCTGTACCCTCTGCACACAGTCTCCTCTGATGATCACAAATGTTTAGAACATTCCCAGAACATTTGGTCTAGCGATGCAGGTGTTTGATGACATTGGCCTCAGGCTGGATCTTACCCTGGGTAAATTTTGGACAATTTCAGGTAAGATATTGTGATAAGACAGCCCCCAGGCACAGACAGACTGATGTTGGATGTCCAAAAACACACACTGTTTATTCTCACAAAATGTCCTGCACACAACACAGTGCACCAATCATCTTCCTCCTACTGACTCTGGCTGCTGAAAGGCGGCCTCTTTTATAAGCACCCAGCTGTGTTCCAGGTGCTCCTTGACGATCTTCCAACGGCACTAGCTGGTGTGGCGGACGTGCCACATAAGCACCTCGAAGCACTCCGGGTGTCCCTGGAATTCCTTTCCGTCAGCACTACAGAGTGTGGTGGAGGTGCTGACATCCAGGGCTCCACAATCCTGCAGGGACCCCACTGTGGTGACTACGGACCCCAATAGGGTTGAGCTTCTATACAAACCAGGGCGGCTGCCCTCTCGTGGCCCAGGGGAGGTATACTCCGGGTCCTTCAAGGCGTCCCAGCTGGGCATGGCCCCCTGCTGTCTGCCACAATATATATCAAATATGTGAATGATTAACAATTTTTAGCATAATTATGGCAACACTTGGTGCACATTACTCTAGAAAGCATTTTGTGAATGACTGAATTCTGTTATTTACAAAACACACACAAAATGGGACAGATACACGTAACTGAAGCGTAAGATGATGGTGAGATCAAAGAAATAATAAAACAATGTGGTTCAGAGGAATTCAAGCAAATCTATGAATTTATAGAAACAAAAAGAGGCAGCACCAAATTAAACTCTTTCAGGTTGCTAATTGACTTCACTAAATCTTTTCTCTAACCAAATATAAATACAAGTTACAGCGCTCCCCTGACTTAATGTATTGGATAGCAAGACTGCTGTTTTGCAAACATGTCATAGCATTTTAATACTTGCTTACTCCATTTCATTGTTGCAGTTGTACAGGCAGAACATTAGAGAGGTCATCAGTTCACCTCTAAGCCTGCTAACATTTACACTCAGTCAATTTGAGTAATCACTTACTCTAAAATGCACATGCTGGAGGATGTGGAGGAAATCTGAAGTGCCCAGGGAACAACCAACACAAAAATATGGAGTATGTGTTAGTAGAGGTGCCAGGATTTAACAAAAGGGTGGGCCTCAGTTTATCATGAGTGGGCCTAATTATTTTTATTATTGTTTAATATAAATTAATTTAATAAAACAGTGTAGAAGTCTAGTCATAGCAAATGGGGTCATTATTTTGATTAGAATGGTGAAAATAAATTGACTGCCAATATTTTGATGATTCATTCAAGATATCAGCCCATCGCAAAGTACAAACACCCTAATAAAATCCATTCTCATTTTGAACAATGAGATATAACAGCCGACAGATTACCATTGTTGGATTCCTTGTAATTTGTGTATTTACAAAGTGCTACCTGTGAGTTTTACTTTACATGCTGATGCGTGTGATTCCAGACTCTGAGTCTATTAGTGACTCTGTCCTCGATTAGGTTGTCACCAAAATGCCAAAGTAATATCTTTTGGCAGGCAGTGTGGTGTAGTGGTTAAGGCTTTGGACTTCATATCCTGAGACTGTGAGTTCACATCCATCTATGGACACTGTGTGATCATGAGCATGTCACTTAACCTGCCTGTGTTCCAATTGTAAAACCAAAAAGAACTGTAACCAAAAATGTTGTAAGTCGCCTTATATAAAGGTGTCTACGAAATAAGTAAATGTAATTTTTAATATCGTGTATTCCAGCCATGTACCGTTATCTTTTGTACCAATGAGCCACAAAGCTGAGCATCATCTAAGATTTAACAAAAGTTGTAAACTTTAGTACAAGTACAATTTGCGATGGAGCTCGTGAATTTCAGAGAAATCCATGAAGTGGCTGATCCTTGGACATTAGGCAGCAGAGTGGTTGTAGATTTTACAGCACAAATAGAAGACATGCTGGCAGCTAAGTCTTTGGTAAAGTTAGCAAAGTTAACGCCAGGGCTTTCATTTACTTTTGTGGCATCATTACATTTTTAAGCTCCATCATTAGATTGGCAGTTTTGTTGGATTCCTTTTTCTAATAAAACCTAAAATGGCTGTTTGTTGAGACATTGGTCATGCTTAACTTGCCCTGTTCACATTTCCCTCCAATACATAAATACTAAATTCAGTAAGTAACTTGTTGATAGCCTTCTGTTATTGCCATGTTCTGGCACTGGTCACTGGTAAAATTTAAAGTCAATCATATTTTCTAAACTTTGATAGGTAGATATACAGTACACTGTATATCAATTATATGCTTTCTAAATACTTTTTAACAGTTAAATAAACTCTTATAGTAATAATGTAGTATTGGAAATGTTGCTGTGCGGGTGTATATATAATTGTATACTGCAGAAGGCAAGGTAGGGTAAGCTAAGCTACAAAACAGGGTGGGCAAATTGGGTGGGCACAGGTATACCTTGGCCCTATACTGGCACTGCACCTGGTATTTGTGGATTCCACACAGACAAGGACTGGCCATAAGATTCAAAGCCTGGATGCTGACCCATCATCACTAAAAGCTGCCCAACCATAGCACACTCTGTGTTAAAAATTGTGCAAAAGTTGACAAAATATGTGTCACATAATCTGTCACTGATTTTTTTCCTTGCTGTTATTCCAGAAATGCCCACTTAGTGTTACTCGTTTTCCAGTCTTTGTCCCTGATAGTAAAGCCAAGGAGGGTGGAAGTTCCAAATTGCTGTCAGTTACTCAGGTGTGGTCCTAATTATAGCAGCCACCTGAATGCCCTCTGTTTAACACTCAATGTTGCCCTCTGTTCTTCACTGAGACACTACGTGTCATTTGGTGAGTCTTTTACTCAATATGACAGTTTTTGGGATATTTCTTAGTGACCTAATGGTATCAGTGCTAGACTCTGTTGTAATGGATTTTATATAGTGTTACATATATACTTTACATTTTTGGCAGAATTTGGAGATTTCTGAATGTATAAAATTAGTATTGTTTCTAATTGTGTATTTAAAAGTTTTAAATTTATCTTTTTCTTTCTTTTTAGTTTTGCCTAATTTAACTTGTCATATTCGTGGAGGTGTTCTAATTTAATTGTTTACATTTTCCCTTAGTCAGTTTTTTCTCATGCAGTGTCTTAATTTCTCTATAATTTTGTTAGTATTCCCTTTTCCTTTTTAATTTTTTATTGGTGGTCTTTCATGTTTTCTATTAGTTCAATAAATTGTTTAATTACTTCAATCAGTGTTGATTGTTCTAATTATATGGTTAAGGTGGGATGGGGGAATGTTTTCTGGTTCTCATTAAGAGGCTAATTCATAACTCAATCCATACTGAACTCTCCACATTTGCTCAGTCAAATCTATCTACTGTATTTTCCATCACAGTCTGAACAAGGACTAATTACTTACTAAACTAAATCCCTCATCGGTCATGGAGTCATTCACAGCAGAACAACTCAGCAGACCACCAAATAATGACACAGTGACACTCAGAACAGATCATATGCTAAGGCAAAGCGGGACACAGAATATTAGGTTTAAGTAGGCTGTGGCATGCTAATTTAGTTTATACAGTGCTAAACTTACTTTTGTAGGTCATCATCAAAAAATCTTTACTAAAACATATTATGTTTCCAATCCAAATCAAGATGGCAATTGTTTTCACTTTTTCTCATTTTATATTTAATTTCATATTATGTTTAATACCCTGCTCCATATGTTTTTCACTATAGAAAGATATTGCAAAAAGCAATAACTGGATGATTATAGTTAAGTGGGCAGTTGTTAGTTAGGATACATCTGGAGTGTTCTAATTTCAATTCAATAATTCTTTTAAAATTGTATTATTATAGCAAATACAGTACAGTATAGTTAAAACAAAACTTAATTTTCAGAAAAGAACAAAAACCACAAAATATATAAACACCATGCAATATAATGGACCTTATCTGCAGTTTTGGTTTCCGCACATTCAGTTATCCGCAATTTGCTGTGTCCTGAAAATAAAAAATGGATAATCTTGGAAATAAATTCCATGTGCAATGCGGGGTAAAAACTAAGCACGCATTAGCAGCACACAAGGTCGTGTCTATGTGTCTGACATAATTTTCTGTACAAACCAGCCTTTAGCCTCTAATGATCTTGCTGTCCTCATTAGTTGCCATGTTACCACAGTGTTGTTGCGAAGCTAACCCTTAATGTTCCTTAATAATGGCCGCAAAGTGCCAGAGTACGTGTAGTGATGTTAGCAGCTCTTCAATGCCTAAGAGAAACCATGAAGTGCTTCCCATAAGTGAATCCAGAGAAGAATGGAGAAGCCACTGAGTACACATAACAGACTAAGATATTTTTTAAGAAATAAATGTAAAAATGTGTTTAAACTGTATGTGTGTAAAAGATGTTTTCATTTCTCCATCGTTCCTGGATGGTTAAGCTAAAATGTGAAAATCTCATTCATTCGAGAGAGACAGCACAAGCATAATAATGTACAATGTATTTTATTATCATTTAATGTTTGGAATTTCTTACTGTTGGAAATTTGTAAATTAAACTTCATAATAGGTGTGTACGTGCTTGAAAAACTATTCATATATAGAATTTGCTGCCATCCACAGTTTCAGGCATCCATGGTAGGTCCAGAAACATATCACGAGGAGATACGATGGTTCAGCTCTATACAATGAAATCATAGAGAAATTCTATATACAGTATATATGGAGATTGTTGTATATTTGTGCGAGTATATGTATATATATACAGTATATATATACAGTATATATATGAGAGAGATACATAGATATAGAGTGAAGAAGTTTAGCATGTTTCCTGTTTGCCTTTAAAAGACTCCTGCGTTGTTTCTTCAAGTTCAGGAATAAACTGTATTTAAAAGGACTTTTCTGAATATTACCTGTGACTCTCTGGAACCTATTATGTGACAATATATAAACGTAAATGCACATCTTTTTTAATTGATTTATTTTGACATCATTGGTCAGACCGCACCCTGCCCTGCTATAAATGTTCCAAATGTTTTGTAAAATGTGTTGATAAGTGTAGTCAGTAGAATACATTTAAGGGATGGCACTGTGCTGAGCTACAAGAAATCTATAGGGAAAAAAGGGGTTGTGAATGTCCCAAGGACAAAGGGTTCTAAAAAATGCTGACAGGCCACTCACTCAAAGTTATGATACAAATGTATCGTGCCTTAACTAAGTTAAAATAATGAATATGTTCTGCAGAAAATTAAATCATAAAACTTTTAAGATGCACATATAATTTAATATAAGTTTGAACCAAGTGTGGTTTCTTTTTTATTTGTGGAAAAACAACTAAAGCTGTATTTTAATCTTGAAATTACTGTTTTGCCAAAATGAAATTGTGAAATTGTACTATCTCAAGTTCTTTAAAACAATATAGCCATATATTAAGTACGTTCGTAATGGGATGTTTATGGTAGCTATGGTTCCAAAGTGGACGTGCACAAAGATGACACACACAATATGAAAACAAGAAGATCATGCAACATTATTAGTGACACCTGAGGGATGGCAGCATGAAAGATGGCATGCACAACATCCAATGGGTGATAACATCAAAAAGTGACGTGTAAAATCAGAAGTGTAGCAACATTAAGAGGTGACATGTGCTAATTCAGAAGGTTTGACAGCATTACCAGGTGGCATACACAAAAGTGGACCTGACTGTAGAAAAAAGGTAGGTATGAATGTAAAATTAAGGAAAAATACTGGATGGTGAAAAGTATTTTCAGTCATTACTGAGTGGAAGATTTATGGCAGTTGTTGCGAGCAGAATGGAAGGGACCACCTCTTATTATTTTAAATTAATGTAAACAAAGGAAAACAAAGAAGATTTGGGGGTCCATCCTTATGTAATGAATTTTAATGTAAAAGGTCAGTCAGTCATCACCCAACCCGCTATATCCTTAAACAGGGTCATGGGGGTCTGCTGGATCCAATCCCAGCCAACACAGGACGTGAGTCTTTGGACTGCGGGAAGAAACCGGAGTACCCAGAGGAAACCCACGCAGACACGGGGAGAACATGCAAACTCCATGCAGAGAGGACCCGGGAAGTGAACCCAGGTCTCCTAACTGCGAGCACTACCACTATACCACCGTGCTGCCTATGTAAAAGGTTGTTTGAATATTTTTTTTTGAATTTGGTGCCTTCTAATGGAGGCAGAGAAATAGCAGGAGTTTCTGCTCTGCTGGTGCTGTGTTGGTCAAATGACAGCATCTGCTGGTTGTTCTTCACTTTTATTCCAGCTAGCTAGTAGGGTGAAGCTTGAAAAGAAAGTGACATCAGATTTCATCCTGGTGGTGTGTTACAACAACACTGTCCCAAAATATCCCAAAAATACACACTAGAGTGGGAAACCGTCAAACCTGGCTGCTAACAGGGAACAAATGCAAAATATTTATAAAATAAAACAAGGCAAATACAATCCAAGGCCAATACAAAATCCAAAGAGTGGGCAAGAATAGAGCAAAAAGGTCAAAAACACCAGCTCACATGCTCCTTCAAAATGAACTGCAAGAAGTGGTGGGTTGTTCCTGCTTTTATAGGACTGAGGGTAGTAAACTGGGGTGATGGGCAGGTGGCACACCTCTTGAGGAATCACTCAAGAAAACATGAAGACAACAACACATGCATCAGGAATAAACCAAAGTAACATTAACGTAAATAGATAACTCAAAAATGAACAAAAGGGACATACAACTCTGGCAGAAATACAAAAATGGTGTTGCTCCACCCTAAAGAGGGAAACAGAGACTGCATAAATAAATGTTCCATTCTCCTATCACACCCTGGGTGCACCCTTAATGCAGTCCGTGTAAGAAACACACCATACCAGTATGTGCAACAGTAGTTATTGGAGCATATGTCAGTATAGAAAACTCCCACTTTGAAATATGGTTTTAGCTCTAATGCTTTTGTTTTAATTTGATAAAAGGAAAACCTTTTTTTTCTGCACATGTATATCAGGTCATATTCAAGATAGTTGCAATTATGTACAATTGCAGTTCCACCTCTGAGCATCCTTTGGTGTGGAATGTTGCCTGTACATATTAAACACTGCTAGCTAAGGAAACAATTTCAATTTGAATATGAGGGGAGAGGATAGATGTGTCTTTTTTACTTTAATGGTTGAAGGCCATCTTCCTAACTCCTAAGTGAACGAGAGTCATGCAAATAGTTCCCAGGTAATACTTCAGTTCAAGAATTGAATAAGAATCATGTTGCTCACTTACAAACTAGTTTCATATTTGTTATGTTTATATATTCTATTTAAAAAATTGCATTAACAAATCAAGCAAAAAGAATACAAATTCATTTTAATATAAACATACTTAGTGTTGGTGTGTTATTATTGTATTATGCTTGTACCAGTAACGGCATACTGCACGATAACATGCAGTGAATACACTTGACTTAAGCATTCCTAGTTTTCATACTGTTTCTCTGTCTCTGTTTGGCATTTGTTTGCTCAGAGGTTGATGCGCTTGCTGCTTCCTGAGCAGCTCTTCTTTTCTCCACCCTAGCAACCCGCTGCTTCTCTTCTTTCATCTGCATCTTTTCGCGTTAAAACTGATTAAGGTAGTTTTTGTGTTGCAATTACTTAAATTACTTAAATTTCTTAAATTTTTCACTTAAGCTGGCACTTAAGTCTTCAATCTGCCTCAAGAATGATTAGTGAAGATGGTAGGGAATGAGAACAGCGCCCTTACGCATGCGCCGCACGGCTGCCCTGCTGCACGCTGCCAAGAGTTAATTCTACAATAAAATAAAAATAAAAAGAGTAAAAAAAATCATCACCCCGAAAGTGGATATTAGACGTCATGTAGTATATGTGTACCAAATTTCAAACCAATAGATAAAACGGTTTGCAAGCTACAGGTGATTTAAAATCCTGGACAGACAAACGAACAGCCACGGTAGCGTATTATATAAGAAGATGGTGAACAAGAGAATTATTAGTAACAGAAATCTTGTTTGCCAGTAACAATTTTAATCATACTAATCATGAACAAGTTAGGTGGAACTTCAAAAGGTGCTTTAAACATCCATCCATTTTCCAACTCACTGAATCCAAACACAGAGTCACAGGGATCTGCTGGAGCCAATCCAGGAACCAATCCCGTGCAGGGTGCCATCCCACTGCAGGACACACACAAACACACCCAGGCCAATTTAGAATTGCCAATCCACCTAACTTGCATGTCTTTGGACTGTGGGAGGAAACCCACGCAGACACGGGGAGAACATGCAAACTCCACGCAGGGAGGACCTGGGAAGTGAACCTGGGTCTCCTAACTGCGAGGCAGCAGCGCTACCACTGTGCCACCATGCCACCTGTGCTTTAAACACCTACCTGCAAAATGTAGGACACTAACAACATCACACATGCACTGTAGCACAAATGTTGCACTCTGCTGAATCGATTAATTCAGGCTCACAAATTGATACATATTACTCACTGAAAGAAGTTGTTCAAAAAGAATGATTTATTTGTGAATTGCCCATCACTTATCTATAAAGATGATAAAATCAAGCCATTTTGGTCATATGACCCAGGACAGTGTAGGACAAAGTGGGCATTGCCCATTCTGCTGGACTTTCCTGGCACACCAGGCCTGTTAAGATAGCCGATTTAACAGGGATGCAGGCATTCAGCTGCACCTTCCCCTATTTGCATTCCAAGCTAAGTGACTGAACTCCATCTTGTGTCATATGAGGGGCCCAACAGGCCATAAATCATATATTTCTATGTGTAATCTATTGTTTTACATGTGAACACTATTGGTTTACGAATATTTACTATTGGTTTGCTTTTGTACTATGCTGGTTTCATTCATATGGACTATATTGGTTCGTGTCCATATATTATCGGTTTGTACGTGAAATATATCCGTTTGTATGTGCATACCACTGGCTTGCATATAAACTATATTGATTTGCGTGTGTATATCACGGGTTCCAGTACGTTTTGTTGTTGGTTTGTGTGTCAACTGCATTGGTTTACGCTTGAATGTTATCGGTTTGCGTATGAACTATTTTGGTTTGCATTCTGTGCCAGTCTAACAATGGATTTGTGTATGCACTATATTGGTTTCATTCACGTCTTATACTGGTTTAATGTAAGTAACCTGTTGATTTTGCGCTTGAACTCTCGTGCTTGTATGTGTGTACCATGTCGGTTTCGCATACGAAACATATTGGTTATGCATGTGCACCCTATTGCAACTCTGTGTATGGACTACAGAAATGGGCGGGGCAAGAAATAGGATCTCAAAGGCTGGCCGAGTCATGGAGTGTAAAGAGAAGTGTCTAGGAGATGTATCTGCGTTTAAACAGCACCATATATTTTTTCCACACAATACGTTTGAAACAACTTGGTGGTAATTATTATTATTTAACAGAATCTACTTTTGAGTCTGTAATGAACACAAGGCTGAAGTTAGGTATGTATTCGGCCGTCTTCTTATTCGCTCATATCTATAAGCTTGCTTGCAACTCTTATATTTTCATAGTCCTTTCCTGCTACCTTGTGCATTTCAATAACTTCGTTTCTCACATCAGCAGAATGTTCTTCTCTCTTCATTTTTTCAGTGACTGCCCACCAAAAACTACGGCCCCTACAAAGGGGGCTTTTGATATTTAGAGAGAAAGAAAGAACTCACCAAGTAGCTCCTCATTATGTTTAAGTATGACTGTCAAATGGCTGCCACCTTTGTAATTAATTTGTCATTGGTGTAAACCTGGAGCTTTCAAATTGCAGAGGTTTAAATACGTATGTAAAAACTAACTTTGGAGATTTTCTTCTTCAATTAAATGTCTACATAAAATGGTTTATTTTGACTTTGGAAATGTTTTGTTACAGCATAAGAAAAAAATACTGAATGAATAAGTATACTGTATGTACAAATCTTTTGTCTTGAAGAAAACTATGACAACTTTCAAGAGGATTGAATACTTTTGCAAGTCACTGTATGTTTGTGAAAGGGTTTGGTGGTAATTATTTTTAACATGTGAAATGATCACGGGGTTGAAGTTAGGTGCACATTCAGCTGGCTTTTTATTCACTCCTAGCTACATCAAGTATACTGTAAGCTTGCAGTCAGCTACTTATTCACAAACCAGCTTCTTCTTCTATATTAACAGCAAGGCAAAATATTCTACAGTATAAACTGATCCATTATTTGAAAAAATAAATATTCCAGATTTTGATCTTGAACGGGTTGAAAATGTTAAACTCAGATTTAGCAATGGAATCTGTGCTGGACAAGTTCATATCATGACAATTAATATATTGTAGATGTGTAAGCATTGTGGCGTGGTTGTTAACACTTTGCACTTTTAAATTCTGAGTTCATGGGTTAAAGTCCTGATAATGACACTATATGACCATAAGCAAGTCACTTCACCTGTCTGTGTGGTGCAGGGGGCACTGGGCAAATGTAACCAGTAGTATCTAAATGTTGTATATTGGATAAAGGCGTTAGTAAATGTATAATATTTTGCCTTCAAAATAAAAAACTGGTTTCAAAAGTTGTGTGAAAAAGTACTGTGGCTGGGCGCAAGTAAACATGATCCTGGAAGTGAATAAGAAGACGGACGAATGCATACCTAACTTCAGCCTTGTGTTTGTTACAGACTCAAAAGTAGATTCTGTTAAATAGTAATAATTACCACCAAGTCGTTTCACAAACGTACAGCGGAAAAATATATGGTGCTGTTTAAACGCAGATGCGTCTCCTAGACACTTCTCTTTACACTCCATGACTCTACCAGCCCTTGAGTTCCTATTTCTTGCCCCACCCATTTCCGCTGAAGATCACGTGGACAACCAATATAGTTCACACACAGAACCAATATAATTCATACGCAGAGTTGCGATAGGGTGCGCACGCATAACCATTATGTTTTGTACGCCAAACCGACATGGTACACACATACAAGCACTAGAGTTCAAGCGCAAAATCGACAGGTTTCCTACATGAAACCAGTATAAGACGCGCAAGAAACCAATATAGTGCATACGCAAATCCATTGTTAGACTGGCACAGAACACAAATCAATATAGTTCGTACGCAAACAGATAACATACAAGTGTAAACCAATGCAGTTGACACACAAACCAATAACAAACGTACTGGAACCAGTGATATACTCGTGCAAATCAATATAGTTCATATGCAAACCAGTGGTATGCACGTACAAACGGATATACAGTAATCGCTCCTCGATCGCGGGGGTTGCGTTCCAGAACCCCCCGCGATAGGTGAAAATCCGCAAAGTAGAAACCATATGTTTGTATGGTTATTTTTATATATTTTAAGCCCTTAGAAACTCTCCCACACTGTTTATAAATATTCTCTGCACAGTTATACAGTAAACCCTTGTTTATCGCGGTTAATCCGCTCCAGACAGATAAATGAATTTCCACGAAGTAGGACTCTTTATTTATAAATCTTTATTTATAAATATTTTCGCAGTTAGAGTATAGAAAACCTGTTTACGACTTTCTAAATACGTTTAACATTATTAGAGCCCTCTAGACATGAAATAACACCCTTTAGTCAAAAGTTTAAACTGTGCTCCATGACAAGACAGAGATGACAGTTCTTTCTCACAATTACAAGAATGCAAACATATCTTCCTCTTCAAAGTGCTCGTCAGGAGCGAGAATGTCAGATAGAGAGTAAAGTAAACAATCAAAAATCAATAGGGCTGTTGCGCTTTTAAGTATGCAAGCACCGCGATAAAGCCGCCGCAATGAAGGGATCAATGTGAAGGTAGCCTTTCAGCATTTTTTACAGGAGCGTTCGTATCTTCTAAGCAAACAGCCCCTCTGCTCACACCCCCTCGTCAGGAGCAGAGAATGTCAGAGACAGAGGCAGAGAAAAGCAAACAATCAAAAATCAATACGGGCTGTTAGAGCTTTGAACTGTGCGAAGCACCGCGCAGAAAGCATATGGTATATCATTGGGGAGTTTTATTTAATATGTAATACGTGCTCTGATTGGGTAGCTTCTCAGCCATCTGCCAATAGCGTCCCTTGTATGAAATCAACTGGGCAAACAAACTGAGGAAGCGTGTACCATAAATTAAAAGACCCATTGTCCGCAGAAATCTGCGAACCAGCGAAAAATCCGCGATATATATTTAGATATGCTTACATTTAAAATCCGCGATGGAGTGAAGCCGCGAAAGTCGAAGCGCGATATAGCGAGGGATCACTGTAGTTCACGCACAAACCGATAATATACAGACACGAACCAATATAGTTCATATGAATGAAACCAGTATTGTACATATGCAAACCAATAAAGTATGTACACAATCCGATAGTAAATATTCATAAACCAACTGTATTCACACGTAAACCAATAGATTACACATAGAAATATATGAATTATGGCCTGTTTGGCCCCTCATAGTGTCAGGATCTGCTTGGACTTCATCTGATAACAAAGGTGAAAATCAGAGTTGAATTGACATCTCTGTAGAGGCCCGTTTGCAGACCTCTTCAGCCAGAAAGCACAAAAAGGACTCAAGCAAGGAAAAAGACCTATAATTCAAGGGATGACAACTAAGATGGACAGAAGAACCCACCTATTAAAAGAGACTGGTTTTGTAACAGGAAGTGACTTTAATCCAGTCAGGAGAAGATTTCACCGTTCCTTTAAAACAACATTTATCACATCTCTCGATGTAAGTAAAAAGAAGAAAAGAGACAAAAAATGGCAAGGTAGGAGAGAAGTTTGTGACTCTACTCTGTTAGGCCCTTGAGCAAGACCTTTAACCTGCAGTTGCTTTGTCCTGGGCATGATACTAATCTACATCCAGCCTTGCAAGCAGGTACTGCAAATTGCAGAGAAAACTTGGGGGTGGGTGGCAGGATTGGCACTCCAACCACTGTAAAAAAACCTCACATTGTTCCAGTGTGGTGCAGAGGTGTCACCCACTGAACTTGGGTCCCAATCCCGGTGGTTTGTCATGTGGTGGGTTCAACAACATGCTCTCAGTGCAGGCTAGTCTAGTCTGTCTGCATCTAGTCTTATGTTAACATATATATGCAGTTATCATATTTCTATCATCCTTGTGTTTATGAATAAATTGTATTATTCTGTTTATTAAAATGACTGTGCCTCAGTCACTTTGATATGAGTCTAAAGGATGGAGACCCGTCTCCTACAACAGAGAAAGTTAATGTAAGGAAAGTAGGAGCCTTACCGAATTATTTTGATTAATTACCGTTATGTACGAAGGCAAAGCTGATAATTAACCAAGTTAATTTTTTTTTTCAAATCCCACATTATTATGCCATCCTCCTGGGTGACAGTTTTATTAATGAATCAAAAATCCTACAACAGATAGATATAAAGCGGACCCAGAATACCTCAGATGAGTTCGCTTCCTGATATGGAAAGAGGAGGAATTTTAACTTGCACAGGGTATAAACCCTGTATTGAAAACTCTAGCTCAGCAATAATAAACTGAAGTAACTACTGACTTGGAACTGTACTTGGCCTTGATACTCTTGTAGGTGTTTACCTGTTTATGAGTTTAGACAAGAGATTATTTTTTACTACAGCCTCCTATCCAATTGTGGAACAGAAGCATGAACTGTCAATCTGACTCCTAATGATTGCTTAACATTAGAAGAGTAATTTTGTGTTTATGAGATGAATTGGTTATAAAATACTGTAAAATTTTAGCTGGCTTGTATATATACCCATACTGTATAAATGAATAGAACTTTGGTCAGTATTTGCTTTTTCATATGTAATCTCAGAGGTTAAGGACTATATAACTAGTGCATAACTTTAGGTGCCAATTAGCTATCTCATATATGTTATATAAGTAAAATTTCATATTCAAACTCTGGGCTATGTAAATAATGTGTTTTACATTTAATTCAAAGCCAAAGCACGAAAGATTACTCAGCAAATATGAATATTCAGAATGTATACCTCAGAGGCTCGGTTCCAACGTATGTCTATAGAAAAGATTTAAACCTTTCTAACGTTAATTAAAATGATAGAAGGCAAATATCGACTAGTGATTCCCACTTTATTAATAGCAAACTCAAAAGTATATACAGCAACATAGAATAAAATGACAATAAAACAGTAAAATAAAGAATACCTGAAATAAATAGACATGCATTCCATAAAACAGAGTTAATTGCCATCCTGTACCCTTTTTTCTACATTATGAGATAACTAAAAAATAAGGCTTTAGGCCAGAGATTAAAGCTTGTTAAATGTGGCCATGTAATCTTCAAAGAGTTAACACCAGCTCAGAATCCAAATGGGAAGGCAACAAACCCATACTCTGTATGTCGTAAGCTTGTAGTTTTATACTTAAGAAAAAATGTGCAGGGTCTGCTTCCTTCATATGCTGTCACAAATGTGACAGCTTCAAGGCTAGTCCAATGGTAATTCCACACCAATTTAGGGATTGGCACTCACATTTAATTCCTCTCCTCTTACTCAATCTGCACACGAAGAATGATGGCATGAAGATATCTGACGTGACTTCCGGTTTATAACCAATTCCACCTCCGTCTTTTTGTTCAGTCTGAATCAAGACACATCTCTAGAAAGATATTGCTTCAAAATTTGTTTTTATTCTTTTATGGACATCATCTTTCAGTTATATGGGGATCACCACCCGGTGCCTCAACACTTTATGATCTCTCTGTGTCTTTATAACAATGCGCATTGATTGTCTTGCAGAGAAGCAAACCCTTCTGAAAATACGGGCTTTTGCATTTCTATTCTTAGGCAAGAATTAATACAGTGGGGCAAAATCGACACTGACATGGCAGTGAATATACAGTACCTAACGGAAGGCCACACAAGACCACGCTGTATGACTCAGTGTCATAGTTATTCCATCCCCGCTTCATGCAGTTACACAGGGTCATGAAAAGTTACATGACAACTAGAAACTGGAATATGGTATGTCAGTTCTTCTTTTTCACACTTGCTCTTCTTGACTCAGAGAAGGCAAGAGATTAAAGGGGACTGTGTGCAAGTGCTGGTGATATAAAGCTAGTGGAAGATGTTGATGTTCATTGTGATTTTCAGAACACTTCTCCCAGATCCAAAGCACAGACTCTGGATCACACAAGGGAATAGTGTCCCACATCTCATAGTTTTAGGGCTAATCAGCGGAACTGCAACTCAGTAAAATATGAATGGAAAGTTATTTCAGCTGTTTAAGTAGAAAAACAACAAGGAAGATCCCAATCAGTGTCCCTACACTTTGATATTCAAACAAAATATCAAAAGAGTGACTGAAAGGAGTGGTAAAGAAGAGATGCAACTCTTGATACTCCACCCAAGGTTTTGATTAGGAGACTAATGGCGTTGGGATTCCATTGGACAGAACAAAGCATAGGAATGGGGAGGGTGAGGTGAGAGTCAAATCTTTAAATGCTTTTAATTTAATTCATGGGATAATTACCGGGATGTTATGTGTCATGTTGCGTCTTTTCTTATATCATAATGTATTTACAGCTACATGATTTCCTAAAGATACAGTGAATATACTGAACTGAGAAATGAGTATTCAGCTCTTGTAATCCTGTTGCAAACTGTTTGAAATCAGGTATTTTTCTAATTGCTTTATTGGCACCTTTTCATTGTATACCATGAAACTAGTACAACATTGTACATTTTTGGGACCTGTCAATTAAAACCATTGACATGAACAGTAATTTACATACTTGAGTTGCTAAGTGTTTAATGGGCAGAACATAAGGGATACAGATAACAGAAAAATGCTTTTTGTGGGGTGTGGTCATCAGTAGGGGTCTAAAATATGTACTGATAGTGTTACGTATTCTAACTTAGATTAAGGCATACTTATGAAATTTGTAGATTACACAAAATTAGATGGGATAACAACAGAGAAGGAAAAAAAGCAATTTGGGAAATCATGGACTATGATGGTCCAAAAATATGGGCAAAAAGTCTTATGTAGAAAAGTTCTATAAGCAGGTAAATGGAAGGTTTGAAGTACAATACAATACAATACAATAAAATTTATTTTTTTGTATAGCCCAAAATCACACAAGATGTGTCGCAATGGGTTTTAACAGGCCCTGCCTCTTGACAGACCCCCAGCCTACAATACAGTACAATACACAGAACAGAACAAATCCTTAATACAGTATAAAAATAAAATGTTTAGAAGTACGGAGTAGAATTTAACAGTAGATGATATCACATAATATGATTTGGATTTGTTTAGAGTCCTGGAGACCTCGTCCATCAAACTGCCTCCCCCATTTGGCCATTCCACAGCTGAAATAGCGCTAATCCGATGAAAGGACCCCTCTTTACCACGATTCCTGCGAACGTACATCAGCGATGACTTTACCTTAGGCAGGCAAAACAACTTGGCAGGTGGGCCGTGAGTACATTTGAGTACTGAGAAGAGAAATGGAATAGGTGTGGGTTAATATCCAATTATAACTATCATGTTACTTGTGTTTTAGTTCTAATGACTAACAATAGAGATGCAGTCTGTACAGTTAATCAGCAGCTCTAGTCAGGATATGCTAAACTGAAGTAGTGAGTCTTCAGCCGGGATTTAAAAGCTGAGACCGAAGGGGCATCTCTTATACTAGCAGGCAGACCATTCCACAGTTTAGGGGCCCTGTAACTAAAAGCACGACCTCCCACTGTTATTTTATTAATTCTTTGAATCATAAGCAGACCGAGATTTTGAGATCTTAATGTGCATTCTGGTTTGTAAATCAATGATAAGTTCAGACAAGTAAGCCGAACCTTGGCCATTTAATGCTTTATATGTTAAAAGGACTGCGGTGAGCTGGCGCCCTGCCCAGGGTTTGTTTCCTGCCTTGCTCCCTGTGTTGGCTGGGATTAGCTCCAGCAGACCCCTGTGACCCTGTAGTTAGGATATAATGGGTTGGTTAATGGATGGATGGATGTTAAAAGGAGGATTTTGAAATCTACCCTAAACTTAACCGGGAGCCAGTGTAAGGATTTAAGAACTGGAGTTATATGTTCATATTTTCTTGTTCTTGTAATAATTCTTACAGCAGCATTTTGGATTAAGTAATTATAAATATAAGATTGGCAACGCTGACCTATAGAAAGAAGTGTGACAGATTGGGATGTTAATAGAAATGTTTGTATTAACACAACATGCACAATATTCCTTTTGGCAATGCACAGAAACAATAATAAAAGAGATAGTTAGGCATTAGTGACACAACATCCGAGCTATTCTGTGCGTTTCTGGTCACCATGCTAAATAAATGATACAACTGCCCCGGAAACTTTGAATAGAAAAGGAGTCAAGTGCATTCTGGGTCTAAGGGAAACATCCTGCATGAATAGGCTAAGGAAAACAAAACCTGAGCAAAGAAAATGACCTGGGCATAATGTCTGAAAGGGGTCAATATACAGGAATAAACACATTGGAACATTAATAGAAATTAAGGAGGAATGTACAGTATTTTCAAGACAGAAACTAAGAAGGGTTGTGAGACTCCATAGCAGACTATGTTGTCCAAGTACAGTAGTTGAAACAGACAATTGATGTTTTATTGGGAAAATGAAGATATCGAAATAGCTACAGTAGAAACCTAAATAAGCTTACTTGGAACACTGACCTTTATCAATTGTATTTTGTTTGTGATTTTTTTTAAGTTGTGGGCTTATTTGTAGATTGCTTCAAGTTAAATTATTACCTGCCATCTACTTGTACACAAACAGCTAACTACTTGGATGGTATATTAGGATAACCAATTTCCTGTGCCTTTAAATATATTGTTATTGATAACTACTGGAACTAATACTAGTTAAATTGTTCAAATTTTTCATGCAATATGTAGTTTAATTTTACTTCATACTCATAATAAACAGAACTTTCCATTTCCATTCACTCAATAAATGCATACTACTGTAAAGGCTAAAGATTTTGAATTCTAAAATCATATAGCTTCCTAATCTGTCAGAAGTAAATGCAAACTACTTTTTCAACTACTTCAATGATGTTCTCTGATGGACCTTATCATTATTAACATGATTATTATTAATATTATTATAATGTCCCTTAAAATACATAATTTTTCACTTTCTTACATAATTGGCTCAGTTACAGCATTTCTAAAAATCTGTGCTTCTGAAACCAATTTCACTTGGACCATGATAAAGCACAGTAATGGATCACAGTTATAACATAGTTTTATAATTCTTTACATAAGCCTTGGAAATTATAAGTCATTTAATGGTTTGGAAATAAAAACGTAAAAAAGGAAACTTTGACATAGCATAACCAATGTGACCAACAAATATTTCACCTTTAAGAACAATTACATGAGCCCTCTAAAATTCAATTACACTCCAAGTTTTGGAGTTAAAGTATTTTGACGTACGGTAGTTTGATACTAAAGATCTTTTAAAGAAAAAAAATGGCAAAAGTTTTTGGCTAATGGGTTCCACATTTTGTTAAAGTGAAACCAGGTGTAAAGAAGATACGATTACATTTTTATATCTAATGAATAAATATGATCTGAAATTTCATTACAACTGTATATACTGTTCTTCTAACAGCAGTGCAGACCTTCCAGTATTTTTAGTTCAGTTCAATTTACTTTTAACTAGCAAAAAATAAACTCATACAAAACTTTCCAACTTTTATATACACTTTTATGGAACAGCATGGATTTCCCTCAAGTTCAGACTGAAATAAATTAGGATATGATAAACTTAAGTGTTTGTTAATTCTGTTTCATAAAAGCAGAAAGTTACAATCTTGTGAATGCAATTAATATATATATATACTTCTATTGCAACAGGCTATAATTGTAAATATACTTTGGATTAAACATTATTACTGTGTAAATATATATTTTTGTCAGTAGTAGTGCTTGCAGTACTAAATATTTTTTAACTTACTCTTTTAATTCTTTGCTAATGAATTATTATTATTTATGTTTGGGATTTAGTAGATCACGAGTGCATGTGTATTAGTATATATTAGCATTCACCATCATTTTATTTAAGAATAGTGTTGATTGGTGAAATTCCCAAATATGCTTTTCCACATGTTTTCCTTGTGTTTGATAGTGACCTTGTTCACTGAATATTTTCCTGGAAATTCACTTTTTAAATTTTTTTCCAAGTGCCCCATGATGCTTTGCAAAGCCAGTGTGACATCACAGACCTGGAGCAGTCATGTGCAGAACTTTCACACATACTTGCTGTAAAACCATTGCTATCACTGGCTTGCAAACATACAAGGAAAAAAAATAATGCTGTATTGCATTTGACAGATGCATGCATATTATTGTTTCTTCTTTTCTGACTGCAAGTTCTTTTACAGTGAAATATTATTAATTAGAACAGTGATGATAAATTATAATATATAGCTATATCTATATATCTATCTATCTATATATATATAGACCCTGACAAGCCCCCAACTGAACCGTGTAGTGAAACTCCACAATTGGTGCAACTAACTGCAAGTTCACAGGCTTGCCGCTTAATACATGGTTGAATCAGGGAATATTTTAAAATCAGCCACTCACTAAGTTGTGTGCACACAGTTTATCTTCTCACTTGTGCTGGAAGTCTGTCTACTCTTTTAATTTGAGAAGGGAACGAATACGGGATGACATCATTGTCTTTGCATACGGGCTAGGTTTTGTCTATTTAGAAGAGATAGCTCCACGTTGGATATCTTTAAGACAACAATAAAGCTGATTTTTCCAGAAATCTGGACTCATCTCCTTCAGTGTTGTACAAGTCTGTGACCTACACATCTCTCTCTCTCCATCCATCCATCTATCCATCCTCTTACGCTTATCCGAGATCGGGTCGCGGAGGCAGCAGCTTGAGCAGAGATACCCAGTCTTCCCTCTCCCCAGCCACTTATTCTAGCTCTTCCGGAGGAATCCCGAGGCGTTCCCAGGCCAGCCGAGAGACATAGTACCTCCAGCGTGTCCTGGGTCTTCCCCGAGGTCTCCTCCCGGTTAGATGTGCCCAGAACACCTAACCAGGGAGACGTCCAGGAGGCATCCTGATCAGATGCCCACACCACCTCATCTGACTCCTCTCGATGTGGAGGAGCAGCGGCTGTACTCTGAGCCCCTCCTGGATGACCAAGCTTCTCACCCTATCTTTAAGGGAAAACCCAGACACCCTGCCGAGGAAACTCATTTCGGCCGCTTGTATTTGCGGTCTCGTTCTTTCAGTCACTACCTATAGCTCATGACCATAGGTGAGGGTAGGAACATAGATTGAATGGTAAATTGAGAGCTTTGCCTTATAGCTAAGCTCCTTTTTCACCACGACAGGGAAATTCATCCACCCCTGGGGCCCTGCCACCAAGGAGTTTTTTGACCACCTCTGTGACCTCAGTCCCAGAGATGGGGGAGCCCACCTCCAAGTCCCCAGGCTCTGCTTTCTCATTGGAAGGCAAGATAGTGGGATTGAGGAGGTCTTCGAAGTACTCCCCCCACCGACCCACAACGTCCCGAGTCGTGGTCAGCAGTGTACCATCCCCACCATATATACTGTTGACACTGCACTGCTTCCCCCTCCCGAGATGCCAGATAGTGGACCAGAATCTCTTTGAAGCCGATCTGAAAGTCGTTCTCCATGGCCTCCCAAACTCCTCCCTCAGCAACCACCGAAGCCGCATTCCGCTTGCCCTGCCAGTACCTATCAGCTGCCTCCAGAGTCCCACAGGACAAAAGGGGTCCTTCTTCAGCTTGATAGCATCCCTCACCGGCGGTGTCCACTAACGGGTTCGGGGATTGCTGCCACGACAGGCACCGACCACCTTGTGGCTACAGTTCCAGTTAGCCACCTCAACAATAGAGGCACGGACACTCCTGACCACATATACAGAGGCTAACTATCCGCACCTACTGTACTCACAATTATTAAATTTAGTTCTACGGCACAGGATGTTCAGATGAATACTGATTTCTACAATGTAGTTTGGATAACTCACTTGTGAGTATTAATCTATTATATATATATATATATATATATATATATAAAATCCAACGTCTGTCTGTCTGTCCACTTTTTACGAGAGAACTACTTAACGGATTTACATTGGGTTTTTTTCTATAATTTGCTTGAATATTCCTGTTGATTTTGTGACCCCTCATTGCTCTAAGTGTCATAGTTAGCTTGCAGCACCAATTTATTCACGAGAGACAGGCTACGGGCCAAGGGGAGGGGGAGGCGGGACCTCAGCAGTAGGGAGCTCAGGGCAGGGCCATCTTCACTCAAATGCCAGCCTCTGTTCGAATAGCTCTACCTCTTGCCACATGTTCGAGCATACCTTGCCTCTGCTTAGCTAGCGATACCTGTTTGTTCAGCAGACATTATCATCTAGAGATTGTTAAAGAGTAACGTTTGACATTTTTGAGAGAGATATCACAGCCACATGCGCTTCTCCCCATGCAGGGGACACTCTCCCGTCAGAGTTGAACACGATCAAATACAGTGGACACATTTGACGTTGGAGCGTACCAACCTTCCACTTGGCAAGAGATACCTTGCAAACTTTTTACATTTTTGGCAAAGAGATCACAACTACATTCTCGCACATCATAGCAAAACCAAAAATATTGTATACCAAGAGTCCCTCTGATACAAAAGCTATCAATATTGTGATGGACAGCTGGGTCCCATGCCCGGCCGGGATGCTCCTACTGCATCTGTTCCAGGGGAGCAACCATAGGCAGCTCAATACTTCCCCCGGGATGCTTGGTGGCAGCCTCCCTGGCCGACGGTAATCGCCCAACAGGTCGCATGGCTCCATGGGAGATGGAGTCTTCCACAGCCTGGTTGGGAGCTCGGATAGCCGCTAGGGGGAGCTCCATAGAGTCAACAGCCCAGCTGGACGAGTCTTCAGCCCCACCCGGAAGTGCAATTAGGACCAGGTGGTCAAGCACCTGGAATGCTTCCAGGTGGGCTATAAAAAAGGCCAGCCACCACCACTCAAGAGCCAGAGTCGGGAGAAGGAGGACTAAGCTTAGTGAGGAGGAGTGGTGGACGAGAAGAGTGTTGTGGTGTTTCCTTTGTGCTGTTGTAATTGTGCTTTGGGACTGTGTGTTACCTGTGAGCCATGGGGAAGACGTATGGGGGGAAGATAATAAAGACTGTGTTAATTTTGTACGTGCCTCTGCGTCAGTCTGTGCTGGGTCGGGTGCTATACAGCATCCTTATTACAATATAAATTCTTCTCAATACAAATTATTACTTTAAAAAAAAAATTTTATTGATTTTTAAAGTTTGTCCTATTTCACTACTATGCAGACAGAGCCACGGGGGACAGCAAGTATAGTATATTAGAGTATGGGGAATCAATGTAGACAGAGATGAGAGTAATAAGTAAAAAGTACCTTGTGCTGGTCAGATTAATTTACATATGTACATTTATATATAGTATTCCCATAGTTTTTTTTCTGCTTCCTCCTGCTAGAACCTTAAAAAGGACATGGAAAATGAAAGCAAATAAAGCATTTGGACCACGCCCTGGTGGATCATGTGGCAACTCCACAGAACCCCTTCCTTGGAACTCAAAAAGCAACTTGGCAGCACCCACTCTTGGGAACTCGAGCAGCAACTCAGCAGCACCATCTTCTGGGAAACTGAGCAACAACTTGGTAACACAGAAAGGCAGTTGCACACCAATTTCTGGTGGGCCAAGTAGGGCAGATAGGATGCACAGTGGGACACTCCTGGGTGGGATGCCTGGGTTAAAATGGAAAAGATAAAAGGTGAGGTGGAAGCAACTCAAAAGCAACAGCGCCAGTCAGGAATGGTTTGCCTGCGTCAGCACCCTCATTGTCTCTCGAAGCTGCTCACTTCACATTTTGACAGTCTCTCAGAGCAGTCCATACTCCGCACTTTCTTGGAACACTCCACTTTATGCTTTCAGCTTCTCTCTGAGCAGCCCACGTTATGCTTATATTTGGGTTTTTTTGGTAGCTTGTTTGAGCTCTCACTCTCAACATTTTTCCAGTTCTTTCTTAATCTTAAATTTAGGGAGTTTTTATATCCTTAATAGAAAGAGCACATAAAAAAAACAAAAGGCTGAATCAATGCAGCAGTATATCTTTCAGGGGGTAGAATAAATAGGTCAGTGGTGACAACAGAAGCCAGTGGTTTAAGCTTAACAGCACAAAACAGTGGAGTGGGTGGTAGTGGGCACAGCAACAGACAAAAATACTGGTGGCTCGGTCGTACAAATGGCCCATTTTTGACATACTGAATTTAAAGAAGAGGCAAAATAAACCAGAATAGGTAGCTATAGCTACTTCGCATAGACAAAGCAGTTGACGTTTACACTGGCTGGAGAGCAGGCCACTGCACCAGCCGCAGACTTAAATAGAGCACTGACCATGAACTTAACTTTCCAGCAGATTTCTCTGGCTCTCAGAGCATATATCGCCGAAACGTATCTAACGTTAACCTTGTAATCATGTACTACATCAACAATCCTTAGACAGGTGTAGTCTTCATCCAAATGATTGATATAGAATAGGAAAGAGGAGATCTTGTACAGTTTGTCCTAGATTTCTATCAAATGATTATATTGTGGAGCCGCACATCTGGTGACATAACACAGTGCACAGTGCTTTTCTGTAATCACAGAAACAGCCATCTAGCATTGCCAAAGATTCCCACAAAAATTGTAATTCAACCAGGACTGAACTACAAAAACCAGACCTTTTTCATTTTGGTGGTAAATTTTGTCATGAATTAAGAGACCCAAAGCACGAAAGATTCAGAAGCACTTCAGCAAATGCATACCAGAGTGGGCTATACCACCGAATCCCAGCTGGAAAAATGTCAAATACAGGATAAATGTTTAATTCTCCCAAAAATGTCTGTTATACTGTCTTCTTCTTCTATTAGGGGTTGCCACAGCAGATCATCTTCTTCCATATCTTTCTGTCCTCTGCATCTTGTTCTGTTAAACCCATCACCTGCATGTCCTCTCTCATCACATCCATAAACCTAGGCCTTCCTCTTTTCCTCTTCCCTGACAGCTCTATCCTTAGCATCCTTCTCCCAATATACCCAGCATCTCTCCTCTGCACATATCCAAACCAACGCAATCTCAACTCTCTGACCTTGTCTCCCAACCGTCCAACTTGAGCTGACCCTCTAATTTACTCATTTTTAATCCTATCCATGCTTGTCACACCCAGTGCAAATCTTAGCATCTTTAACTCTGCCACCTCCCTCTCCTGCTTTCTGGTCAGTGCCATCATCTCCATGCCATATAATATAGCTGGTCTCACTACCGTCCTGTGGACTTTCTCTTTCACTCTTGCTGATATCCGTCTATCACAAATCACTCCTGACACTCTTCTCCACCCATTCCACCCTGCCTGCACTCTCTTCTTCACCTCTCTTACACAATCCCCATTACTCTGTACTGTTGATCCCAAGTATTTAAACCTATCCACCTTCGCCAACTCCACTCCCTGCATCCTCACCATTCCACTGACCTCCTACTCATTTACACACATGTATTCTTGTTCCTACTGACCTTCATTCCTCTCCTCTGTAGAGCATATCTCCACCTCTCCAGGGTCTCCTCAACCTGCTCCCTACTATCACTACAGATCACAATGTCATCAGCAAACATCATAGTCAACGGGGTCTCCTGATTAATCTCGTCTGTCAACCTGTCCATCACCATTGCAAATAAGAAAGGGCTCAGAGCCGATCCCAGATGTAATCCCACCTCCAACATGAACTGTCACTCCTACCGCAGACCTCACCACTGTCACACTTCCCTCGTACATATCCTGTACAACTCTTACATACTTCTCTGCCACTCCCGACTTCCTCATACAATACCATAGCTCCTCTCGAGGCACCCTGACATATGCTTTCTCCAGGTCCAACGTCCAGGTGCAACTCGTTCTGGCCTTCTCTAAACTTCTCCATTAACATCCTCAGAGCAAACATTGCATCTGTGGTGCTTTTTCTTGGCATGAAACCAAACTGCTGCTCACTAATCATCACCTCACTATTTAACCTAGCTTCCACTACTCTTTTCCATAACTTCATGCTGTGGCTCATCAATTTTATTCCATTGTAGTTACTGCAGTCCTGCATATCCCCCTTATTCTTAAATATCGGCACCAATACACTTCTTGTCCACTCTTCAGGCATCCTCTCACTTTCCAAGATTCCATTAAACAATCCAGTTAAAAACTCCACTGCCATCTCTCCTCAACACTCCTCCATGCTTTCATAGGTATGTCATCTGGACCAACGGCCTTTCCATTTTTCATCCTCTTCAAAGCTGTCCTTACTTCCTCCTTGTTAATCCATTGCACTTCCTGATTCACTATCTCCACATCATCCAACCTCTTCTCTCTCTCGTTCTCTTCATTCATCAGCCTCTCAAAGTACTCTTTCCATCTGCTCAACACACTCTTGTGAGTACGTTTACATTTTTATCCTTTATCACCCTAACCTGCTACACATCTTTCCCAGCTCAGCCCCTCTGTCTAGTCAATTGGTACAGGTCCTTTTACTCCTTCCTCAGTGTCCAACTTCTCATACAACTCATTATACACCTTTTCTTTAGCCTTCACCACCTTTCTCTTCTCCTTGCACCTTATCTGCTTGTAATCTTGTCTACTTTCTGCATCTCTCTGACTATCCCACTTCTTCTTTGCCAT